>NW_009597455.1:0-22051 GCF_000690535.1 Cariama cristata
GAGGCACAGAGGTGAGACTGACAAGTCAGTAGTTCCCAGGGTCCTCCTTTCTACTGTTTTTAAAAATGGGTCCAACGTTTCGCTTTTTGCAGTCACCAGGGACTTCACCCAACTGTCATGACTTTTCAAATACTGTGCAGAGTGGCTTGGCAACTACATCAGCCAATTCTCTCAGGACTCTGGGATGCATCTCGTCAGGTCCCACAGACTTAAGCATATTCATGTTCCTCAGTGGTCACGAACCTGATCCTCTCTTATAGTGGGAGAGACTTTGCTCCCTCAATCCCTGCATTGCAATCCAACCGTTCGAGAGGTGTGGGAAGAGAGGTTGCCAGTGAAGACTGAGGCAAAACATTTGTTGAGTACCTGGGCCTTTTCCTCATCCATTGTTCCCAGTTTGCCAGTCTTGCTCATCAGGGGGGTACACTTTCTTTGACCTTCCTTTTCTGGCTGACGTACCTGTAGAAGCCTTGTTATTCTTTGCACTCCTTGCCAAGTTCAGCTCCAGCTGTGCCTTGGCCTTCTTGACCCCATCTTTGCACAAATGGGCAGTGTCCCTATACTCTTCCCAGGATACCTGTCCCTGCTTCCACTGCCTGTGCATTTCCTTCTTACCCTTTAGTTTGACCAGCAGGTCTTGATTTGGCCATGCTGGTCTCTTGCCTTCCTTGCCTGACTTCTTACACTCAAGGAGTGAGAGCTCTCGTGCTCTATGGAAAGCACCCTTAAACATTTGCCAGCTCTGTTCTGCTCCCTTGTCCCTGAGGGTAGTTTCCCAGGGAGTCCTATTGACTAATTCCTTAAACAGCTGGAATTTTCGTTTCCTAAGATTCAGGGTCCTGACTTTACTCTTTGCCCGACCCATATCCCTCAGGACTGTGAACTCCACCAGTGTGCAATCACCGCAGCCCAGGCTGCCTCTAATCCTGACATCACCTGTTAGGCTCACTTGCGTTGGTGACCATCAGGTCCAGTATCGCATCCCCTCTGGAAGAGCAGTCTATTACCTGGCTTAAGAAGTTTTCCTCAAAGCATTCCAGGAGTCTCTTGGATTGCCTACAACTCACTGTGCTCCTTTTGCAGCAGACGTTGGGGTGGCTGAAGTCCCCCAGCAGGACAAAAGCCTGCGAGTGTGATGCCTCCTGGAGCTGCAGTAAGAAGGCTTCGTCAACGGGCTCCCCTTGATTGGGTGGCCTGTAGTAGACACCAAACACAAGGTTCTCTTTGTTGCCTCTGTCTGTAATTGTTACCCATAAGCTTTCAACCTGCTCATGGCAATCCTTTAGAGACAGCTCTTCACATCCATTTCTTGATGTAGAGGGCAACCCCTCCTCCCTTGCCTGTCCCTGTTGAACAGCCTGTAGCCATCGATAGCCACACTCCAGTCATGGGATTTGTCCCACCAAATTTCAGTAATGGCAACCAGATCTTCGCTTTCCAGCAGCATGGTGGCTTCCAGCTCCTCCTCTTTGTTGCCCATGCTGCTTGTATTGGTGTAGAGGCACTTCAGCTGCGCTGTCGGCCGTGTCACCTTCTTAGAGGAACACCCTTAATTCCTTTGAAGTATTTCAGTGGTGTTTCCCTTTTGGCTCTAATTGCCTCAGGAGCCCCCGCCTCGTCTCTGTGAGGTTTCAAGCATGCTCCAGCGTAGCCAGCACGTCTCAGGGCAACAGGCTGAGGGTCCTCGTTAGCACCCTGTCCCTCTAACCTTGATATGTCATCCCACAGCTTGTCACAGGCAAGCCTGATATTATCCCCCTGCCCCTTCAAGTCTAGTTTAAAGCTCTGTCAATGAGCCCTGCTAGCTCGTGAGCAAATACCTTCTTCCTACCTTGAGAAAGGTGAATCCCACCCAACGCCAGCAGGCTTGGTGCCATGTAGACCATCCCATTATCGAAAAATCCAAAATTGTGGTGGTGACACCAGCCATGAAGCCATGTATTAATAGTCTGGGCCCATCTGTTTCTTCCGATGTCGCTGCCCACAACTGGAAGGAGAGAAGAAAAAACCACCTGTGCTCCAGATTCCCTTACCAACCATCCCAAGGCCCTGAAGTCTCTTTTGGTCACCCTTGGACTATGTGTTACGGCTTCATCACCACCCACATGGAAGAGCAGTAATGGGTAACAGTCTGAGGGCCATACCAGGCTAGGAAGTTTCCAAGTGATGTCCTTAACTCCGGCCTCAGGGACGCAGCAGACTTCCCCAAGAGGTGCAGGATCTGTCTGGCATATTGGACACTCTGTTCCCCTCAAAAGGGAGTCGCCTACAACTGTAACCCACTTTTCACTTTTTCTTCCTTGTGAAGGTGGTGGTGATACAGGGGGTAGATACAGGTGGTAGATACAGGGGGTAGATACAGGTGGCAACACCTCGGGGGTAGAGTACAGTCAAAGGAGGCAACAAACGTGCCAAACATACTGAGCTTGCCTTGTTTGCCCCAGCACTCTACTCACCTGTAAATGTGCTGTAAGCATCGATGGCTTATTACTTACTGCATCTTTGATGAAGGGGAGATCCCAAAAGAGCTCAAAGTAATGATCAGCAGGCAAAATCACCCTGTCAACTTATAAACATAAGTTATCTTTATGAATAAATACCAGTGATTTGATTTTAACGCACAACATTTCAGAATTGTTTTCTTCAGGTCTTAATTCCCATGACGTATTTTTAAGCAGTAATTTTCTCATATTATTTTTATACTTTGTTCTGTGAATTGTACTTTGTTCTTTGTATTAGTTTGGACTACTTTTAGCTCTCATCTATGACAAGAAATGAGATCTGTAAATTAAAGCGTTCTAATCTCATCTGCTTCATGTTTCTAGCACTAATGGCCAGCGAAAGAATTGCTGCCACCCTGTCTTGCAAAACTAAGTGCATTCAAGAGTTTTTTGTCTGTATTACCCATGCTCTGCATGCTTGTGGTTTGGTCAGAATGTGAGTATACCTAAAAGATTACTATTAAAAGGTCAGATCAGTGTGATGTCCATTCTGTGGCTTGGACTAATTACCTTCCTTGTACATTTTTCTCCTTGGAATGAAACAAGCCATTTTGTAACAAAAAGTTGGACGCGCTAATTGTCATTGTTTGCGACGGGTAAAAGGTGAAGATTGAAATAAGGGTTACATTTCTGCACATTCTCCAGACCATTACAACAATAGCAGTCTTAGTCATTCCATCACTATTTTTCTTCCTTAAGTATGGATGAAGAGGTCAATAAATTTAACTGAACTCTCAGCTATGAAAAACACAATTTATTGTAATAAGAATAAATGCTATGTCATCAACATGCAGTATTCTTTAAGTACATATTTTTAGCAGATTTGTGAAAGGTATTGATTGGGTACATCTGGCTAATTCCATATTTCTAAAATCCCAACACATTTCATTTATAAAATAATATTTCAGGTGAAAGGAGGTGACCTTCACCAAGCAAGCAGCATTTTTTTAACTATTTAAGTGTGCATCTATAATTTAAGAAATCTGCAGAGAAGTGGGATTTTTTTTATTTTTTTTTAACCTTGGCAATGCAGACCATGCTTTGAGAAAGAAAAAAAAAAAATTGTTAGGGAAACAAGAGTTTTCCACTGAATTTACTTTAGAAATGCATATTGCCTTTCTCAGAGGGTCTCCAGTCTAAATTAAGCATCTAAATTTGATGCAGCAAGTGAAGGTAAACAGTGGGGAGAGCCTGGAACGAAGGGCAGATCGCGCTGTTACAACGCAGTGAAAGCTCGTATGCGAAACAAATATTGGTACAGGCTAAATTCACAAAGACTGCAAGCTGCGGGGAGAAGGAAAGCAATAAAATAATGTATAAAACATTAACCTACAAACCCCAAACTCCCAAACAGCAGCAACAGCAATTTTCTTGACAATCCTAGGTGAATAATCAGGAGAACAGCACCGATCGCTCGGCTAAGTCAGCTTTATGCCCTTGTCTCCGCAAGGACAAGAGGCAGGCAGGGATTTAACAAGGCACTGAAAAGGGGACAGCCCATGAGAGAGCCTTCAGCCCAGCAGGCCACGGGAACTTGAACTACTGTCAAGCAGCTAATTTGGATGAAGGGGGGACATGACCGCTTTCAGCAGGCCAGCAATTTGCATTCTCCCCCTTTTATTTATGCGTGCCTTTTATTTAAGCACACTTTCAGAGCATCAGAAGTCTGCAAAAGCTCGTGCTTCAACCACGATGCTGTCTTGTAGTGACCCACACCAACAGGCAACCTACATAAATGCCCATAGGGACTGAGGGCAGGACCTTCTCAGATCGCTCCAGAGTGAACTAAACTGAGATTTTCTGCTGTGGAAAAAGTACGCAGCAAATCCTGCAGCCGTTGTGATGTCTCAGTAGAACAAAATATGATACAGGTCTACGTCGTAATGAAACAGTGTTAGAACTGAAACGGTGCATAATATAGCTGCAAGAGCAGGGAGCAGGAGCAGGGAAGTGAAGGCAGATCATCTAATAGAAGGGAGTCTAACTTTTGCTTATAGAAAACTTGTTAAAAAACATACCGTTATTGGTTTCCCACTGATTAGAAATAAGCACGTTTCTTCGCGCCACGGTACAAAGTGTTGAGAATGCCAACTATGTACCTACGTAGTCACGCATTTCTCTGTTTGGCAAAGACTGGAAGTAAGGACTGAGGAAGCCCCTAGTAGCGATCTGCAGCAGAAACAGTTGCAAATCAGTGCTGCTGTTTCCCAGCCACAAAAATTATTCCTTTGGGAACATCTCCTCAGGACAACCAGAATCATCACGCAGTAAAGAAAATAGTTTTATGGAAATAAACAAGACATTACAGTACAGGCTGCCATGAGAAACCACGAAATTCTTCAGGTACCTGTGAATTGCATGAAGAATTAAGAATTCTAACAGTACAATCTAGGACTTCTCAGGATACAGGAAAATCAACATTTTCTTTCAGAGCCATCTGTCTGCATGCTGAGATGCATCCTCCAGAGAAAATGTCCTGCTCGTTGGCCAAAGACACCAACTCCTGCAAATGAAAGCATGCCCAAGAAAAGCCCATCTTAAGCGCCAAGTGTATCTTGTGCATATAGCATTAGTGTGCTTCAAAAGAAGAAAAAGAAATTGTTTGTGACACTTGGACTAGCACCAGACACAAAGAGGAACAGAATATCAGCACATCAGCAGGCGGCAAATGCATTCAGCTGCGTTGATTCTTTTCGCAGTATGCAGAAGAAGAAAGTGAAATTTCAGCCAAAGCTATTAAAATTACGAGGACACAATCATCAGGACAACACTACAACCAAGGACGAGTTTACAACTAAGAAAAAGGAGTAAAGGCTGACACTGCAGGTACTGCAAAAACACCACATACTCCTGATTTCAGTTAAAATGCAAATTCAGAAACCTCAATGATCCTGAACCTGAAACAAAAAATTCAAACAATAGTCAGGCGAGTAAAAAAACCACCAAAAAAGTACTAAGAGCAAACAATGTAGCGTGACATCCCAGCAGCTCAGAGGTCTGCAAAGATTTTAAAAGACGCAGAGTGTGCAATATCTACCTCAGGAAGAACTCACTGCACTCAAAGTAAAAACAAATCCTAGAAAACAAAGGTAAAATTGCTGAAATGAGACACTTCGACCCCAGACCAGTAGTTGTAAAGACACCAAGACAATGCCTGCATCAGATCCAAGCAATTTAAGCAAACACTAAATGAACTCATCCCGTTAGTGACAATTATCGACAGTATCACTTGGCTGAACAGAGTCACTCACTCCCTGCAAGTGGGCCGACATTTTGAAAATTATATTTGTGCACAGTGTATCAACCAGATGTGCAAATAAGCCTTTGAGGGAGCCTTGCCCACAAGTGATGACATTTTTATGTCCCTAATGTAAAGATAACATGAAGGAAGCTATAGCCACAACCTTCAAATGCCTGCCAGAAATACCTGGGAAAGTGCAATTAAAATTGGCTGCAACAGTACCTCCAAGGGCACTTGCTGACCTCTGCAAGCCTTAGTCCAATCCCCTAAATGAAAAGGGTGATACAAACTGCCTGAAGACATTACTTCAGCTATTCAGAAACTATCAGAATTTGTAAACTGCTCCATACTGACTGAAATTGCAACATTACATCCCGCTTACATCTCACAAGAAAAGAAGTAGGATGTATCCAGCCGACTCCTTAACCCAGGTAGCTCTGCAGCATGAGCAACCAGGAACTGCAAACAATCTCCAATGAATTACAGAAGATCTGGGGAAGACTACAAAAACTTTAAATAAACCTGTGTCACACCAGTTCCCATAAAGAGAATGGAAAAGATAGAAACACACAGCTACACCAAAAAAAGAGTGCCTATGCTCACCACTCTGGAAAGCCGGCTGCTTGAAGGGCAAGTGCCAGAATGGAGACATCCCAACCAACCAAATGTTGTAATACCCAAAGTGAAGGTAGTTCAGTCCTGCACAGGTCATTAACAACAGATCTCCAACATTATTTTGGAAAGAAACATGTTTTTTATAGAGAATGCATATCGGCCAAACATGATCAACAGCAGCAGCAATGTGATTAAAAAACATAGTCCGATAGATAAAACCCTTTTAATGACACAACAGACCTCTCTGCTTTGTAAGATTACTGTTTGGATTTGAGAAGTCTGGCCAGAACCACCACCCCTCCCTTCCTTCCCCTCCACTAGTATGAAGCCACACTCGATTTGTATCTGACAAAGACTTCAGGAAAAAAAAAAAGATTCTGTATTCATGAGATCGTAACTATTGCGAGTACAACAAAGTAAGCGTTATGCCACGGATATATATAGGGTACTACATAGAAGCCTGAACAAATCAGCTTTCAGGAAACAATTGAGAAAATGGGCTGTGTAGATGCAGACAAAGACTGAAGTCCAAATTTGCCCTGCCTGGGTACACTCCTTTCATGCTTTTTGAGCACGAAAGTGCGGCCTCCTTCCATTGTTTCTGAAGGCTCCATACAAAACACACTTTGGGAGGAAGGAAATGGGTGGGACTATGTTCTACAAAGGAGCAAAGAGAAGCTGTGTGAGAACGCAGTTAATATAAGCAACAGGAAGAGGTTAATAGGGCGGGAGAATTGTGCATCTAAAGAACGACGGAGGCACGAGAAGGAGGAAAAGCACGTATGTGCTGGGAAGAGGAGAAGCAGCTAAGTGTACCCTTTCTTAGTCAACAAAGCACTTAAAAGATGAATGATTTGTTGAATCATATTGAAAAGTAATAAATATAAAAGCCTTATGAACATGAATTTCAGTGAAGTCCTTGCTATGAGCTTTTCACAAATACGACGATTGACCTGCCAAATGAACTTCACGTGGACCTGAGACGTAGCGTGCAAAATTCCAGGAAGCTTGGCGATTTTGCCAACACTGTTATTTGAACATAAAAGAACACCCAAAATTCTTCAGGAACTTTTATGTTCAGCCTTAATCAGAGAGGGACCTCCATCAGTTTTCAGGTCTGTTCAGCTTAAACAGTTGCCCTGTGCGAATATCTCCGCTCACAGCGTACAGACTCAAAGGCCTTACAGAGAGCTCAGGGACAGCCAAGTTCTTTAGCTCAGGGAGCCATAGGAAATGGGACTCCAGCTTTCCTTGGAAGTTTCACAGACCTTTAAGTTTTCTTGTTCTCCTCTGTCAAGAAGGCGTAAACTTTCTCAAATCACAATACCAAAACCTGAATAAAATTCTTTAGACAAGGTCTCAGCTAACGTTTCACACAGTGGAAGATTCACTTATTTCATAGGTTACCCAAGATACAAAAGCTGTGCAGAATGCGTGGTATCAGCAAGGGGAAGAAACATGTAAGGCAAGGCTCTAGGTTAACAAAAAACCAAAATAAAACACATTTTTAGAGTAACCAGAAAAACCTAATCCCCATCTTTTAACCCAAACCAAAGTCAGCAAAGTAAACAAAGCTTAACAAATTAGCATTTTGGAGGATGAAGGTGAAAATAAAAACTGATAGAAGTCAAACTGAATTAGACTTTTTCATTGACACAAAAAGCAACAGATTCTTCAACTGAATAAACACCTCAAAAGCAAAATGAGTCATCAGGGTCACTAGATGGCAAGGAAAGAACAGAGCTCAGGAATAATCCATCTATAGGTACCTAACAAAGTGAAGCATTCTTCTTTAATATGGAAAATGGTGTTAAATAGAGACTCTAACCAAAACAGTGATAGTATTCAGCTCCGAATTTTGAAAGAACAAGTATTGGATATCCCAGACCCAGTAACAAGACTTGATGAAGCTATCACGTGAGGAGCTACACCAGGTGACTGAAGAATAATAAATATCTGAGAAAAGAGGAGGGGAACAAACAATCCACCAGCCTGACTTAATAAAACCTTGAGAACAAGTGTCAAAACAGAAAATTGTTTATAGATCCTGGACTAAACACAGAAAGGAATAAAAAGCAAGGCAGAGATGACATCAAGTAAAAAACTACCTACAAGCACATGGGAGGTGGGAATAAACTGTGCTTAAACTGTGCCGTAAGAGGAGGAAGGATCAGTCTGGAGAGAGCCTACTGCTGGAGTTCTCGATGATTGATTAGGACTACATTTAATAATTAATAATAATCATCATAGCACGAATATAGTTGGCTGAGAATACAGCGTTAGAAGGCATTAGCAACAGATAGATCAGAATATTGTACGAGGAGAACGTGATGAGATGATAATCACAGTGACAGAAACAGGATAAAATTCAGATCAAGATGCAGATCATGCTTCATTTGGGACATCCACATGAAAAAAATAATTCAAACTCCACAAGGTGCAGAGTGGCTACACCAGTTTCCACTCCTCTACCTGTCCTACTTAAGTTTGGCTTATTCTGACCAGACAGACAAGAAGAACATATGGCTGCTGTAAGACACGGGTACAAGAAAAGAGAAAGGAAGCGAGCTACTCAGCTTCAAGAACGTTTAACTCACGAACGGCGTACACATGGAAACCAGCCCTCGGAGGCTCGTTACCTTTTGACTACTGGGGTTTGCGGATCAGCCTTCCAATGAAGAAATGCAGCAACAAAGGCTATCGCTTCTGAAGAGCAAAACGTGTATCAAGAAGGTTATATGAGGGCTCCCTGTGCCGTTAAACAAGAACAACCAGTTCTACACTGATGTTCAAAAGCGGGGCCTCGGTCTGCAAAGTTGCTTTTTATTAGTGCAATTCCCTATGTTTTACTTGAGCGACGACCACAGACACCAAGGAAGCAAAGCCATCCTGGCTCACACGGCCTACCTTCCGTTAGAAAGCCACAGTTCAAATGATCTTATTTGTTACACAAAACTCAATAGAAACTAGTTTAAAAGCCCTCATACTTCTCTAGTGATGAGAAAAGCCTCAAAAAAGATTGAACACACCACCTAGGCAATTTATCTCTGCCACAGCTACTGACCCTGGGGCCGGTGGCAATTTTTTTCTGTAACCGTATCAGAAGGTAACAACTGCATGTCAAAATTCTTTGGCAATGACAGAGAAGGCATTTTAAACATCACTACTCTGGTGTAAGTTTCACTGGAAAAAAAAAATTGACAAACTGCACCCCTCAAATGCCTTTAATTAATACTGTACTGGCTTCTTTTCCAGTGCAGACAACCTAGCTAAAAAAGTGGATGCTGCATTAGTATACAATGTGTTTTATGTACATATATATAAAAAACACTCAATGTTTATATATATTTAAACACACATATATAATGTTTTTTTATACACACACACACAGTTTCATTGCCAGCAAGGGCAATAATGCTGTCAAGAAAATGATCCTACTTTCAGAGGTTAGACTACTTAGGACAAAACCACTCATTTAAGGATCCACCAAAAAAAAAAAAATCCAAACAAATTCTCCAAACTGAAAGAGAAGATTTAGCATATCAAGCCATGACAGAGTACCACCAAATAAAAAGCTGAGGTAGACAAGTCTACGCTTAAGGAGAAGTCGACACTTAACACAAACTTGAGTCTTGACACAGAGAGTCAAGACTCATTTCCCCACAGGGAATGCAGTCGTGCGTGTAGAGCGTCGCCATATAAATTTAATCCCAGGAAACCCAAACGAGAATAGTTTCAGATGATGCAGTTGATGGTTGCCAGTAGTTGAATACCTTCAAGGTTTATAGCTTCTTGGTTTGTTCCTGAGATACAGTTATGCCAATTTATGAATCTGAAGAACAACTAGTATTACGGTCCCTGGGGTGTATCTCCTCATTCCCAAATCGTCACCGTATATAAGAAAGAGAGAGTTTTAAAGATTTTCATATTCTAGTAAAAACTACAAATTTTCCTTTATCACGTTTTCAATGGAAAATGGAAAGTAACTGATTCCAACCGATGTCAGTAATAAAGCTTCTTTGACTCCCAGCCTTCTCTCAAAGCATGCCATTTTTAGACACAAAACTGTAAAGCTTACTTAGAGGACAATCTAGGGATAGGTGACCAAATTACACAAATCACCTCAGATGGTTGCTTTCTCCTGGTCAATTTTCAGAGTAATTTTAACAATGTTCGTATTTTCCTCAAAAGATCTGTGTTGTTTAATGTACGTTAGACAGGCTGTTGCTTCTAAGCAAGCTGTGTCCACAAAAGGATTTTTGTTTTGTCACATACCAAGTAATACGTAAGTATTAATACTTGCAATTAAATCATTACTTGCGTTCTCCAGAGTTGATTTTGTCTCAACTATTCCACGATCCGTATGAGATGGGAAGCCTGGAACTTTATTATTTCCTACTAAGTCTTGAAGCAAACAGGCAGCTTTTGGGGTTTGCTGTTTTGTTTTAAAATAACAACACTGTTGCCCACTTTAGGTGATCCAAGTATTTTAGTCTCAGATTTAAAATATGTAGGCTTCTCCAGATGACCAAAACTAATCCATAAAAGCATTACCTTCAATACCTCACCTTTTATGACTTTCATGGCTGATTCCAACGCACGCTATACTGCATAAAGAAGCAGCCTCTGCCTCAACAAGTTTCAGTAAAAAGAGTCCTAAAAGAGTACAGATAATTGAATGACATTTATTCAGACAAAAAAAAAACAACTTTCCTTATATTTCAGCATTCCGTGTGATTTTTGTGAATGCAACACCAAATCCCAGCAACTGGTAGTTTACTTGTCCGCAACTTGCTGCATCCACACAGTAAGTACAAAATTCATATTACACGTACTAGAACAACTATCAAATCTGTTTCACAAGACGTCATACCAGAGCAAGGCCCTTACTTCTCCCGAGTCGGCTACTGTGCAAAGTGGTTTTTATTTCCCAATCAACAATGAATTAAGCTATGCATATTGGACGATGAGCGTTGAGGACGTCTCTACAAAATGTGTTCTAAAAATATTAATTACAGAAGGGAGGCATAAACAGGAAGACAGGCAATGCTGCCTAATTCAATACTTTATCAAGCATATCGAAAAAAATTAACAAGTGTGCAAACAGTTCACATTCCTCACAAGTCAACAGGAGGAATTATTTCCTTAACAACGTACCTTTAGTTTTACCGAAGGACAAACTTGCAGGTTAGATAGGTAAAAATGTACATTAATTCTACTAATGTCAGAACCAACTGTAATTCTATAGCTTGTCAAAACGTACCCAACAAGTACCAGGCACAGATTCACAGAGTAGTTCCACCCCTACACACACATCAAACAAATCTAAGTCTCCGTCACTTCTTTCCTTACAGCGCTAGAGATTCCAGTGATAAGAGAACATTTACAAGTCCTATATTTTCAATGATTTCCAACTTTCTTATGATTGTATTTTAAGTGTGGAATGTTTCTAGAGTTATGTTAGGAAGTCTTAACATCTAAAGAGCATTTTGTTGCTTCTCTTTGCAAAGAGCCAATTTTACATTTGGAAACACTGCCTGTCAAGCATTTTAAAGCTAAATGGGATACAGCTAATAATGGCTTTAGCGGTGACATTTTAACCCAGTCTTCTGCATACTACTGAAAAATAATCAACCTAACCTCTGGAAAAAAAAAATTCTACAGATCTGACATTGAATTAACATCAACTTTTATTACTGGGGATGCTATTGGGTGATCTTTATTATTTGAAATACCTTCCTCGGTAAAAACTCAAATGGATCACTTCCTATACTCCTCCCTACCCAAACGATAAAACATGTATTCCTTACTTTTACACCATTCTGAACCTAAACCCAACACAATCTTTCCTTTAAACCTGTTTACGTTTTATAGACACCTAAGATCATACCTATACTCCGGTTTTGGCATCTCAAATGCTTGCACTGGGTACACACACAACGTATCAGTCATTCTCATTCAGCAGTACACACGCCCCAAACTTTTCAAAACTTATCAGCAGCACAACAGTATATTAAGAAAAACTCCACACCAATGGTTTGCCCACATCACTTGGCAATGTCCCTTTAATATTAATACACAGAGAAGTAAATTCTTTTCATAAATTTGTTCAAGTATGTGGAACATGTAAAATGCATAAGAATCAATATGGACTTCATTAATGTTATATTTATTTATTTTCCAGCTTCATACAAACTGGATGTAGAAGCATAAACATAGTACATTTCTACCATTTTCAACAAAAATATAACCAATATGTACAATTATTGTATTAAAAATACAAAAGGGATACAGACTCCACCAATGTCTTTCTAAAAGACATACAGGTACAAGTAGTATCAAAAGTATGAGGAAATCACCAGTTAATTGTACATTCTGCACTTGACATCACAGAGCGAACTGAGATTAGCAGTCCTATGGTCTACAATTACTTAATGCTTATATAACATTTGTGCAACTTGTGAGATAGAGCTAGGATTTCGTATTTCTATATGCACATGAGGTCCATAGCCTTGAGAATAAAACTGGCAAAGAATGCATATTACATGTAAAATTACAAATGCATAATTGACAATGTGATATATAAGCAAATAGACAAAAGCTATGATTACAGGAGAGAGAATTAAATAAAGCACTGACATTTGTCTGATACAGTGAAAAAACACTGCAATTTGATCTTTAAAAGTTGAAGCTATTTACGTTTATCTACTGATCAATATGATCAGCTGAGTTCAATGGGGAAAAAAAAAAAATATCCAAGACCAGCAGTTCCTCACATTTGAGTACTACTCGGATTGGCAGCCTTCACTTCTCCGGAGTCTGTGCAAAAACAACACAAAAATAGAGGGGAGGGTCATTTCAGTCATTACAGGGTTAATAGCAGCTGTGAGCAGGTGGTTGCTACACATTGGCCTTCTCTACACATGCAGTGTTCCATGAAGCCATTAACAGTTGTGACTATTTCTGCATTGCAAAGGCTGGCAAATCTAAACGTGTTATTTTTCATTACTTAAAGGCTCGTTTATCCCCTAATGCCAAAGTCAATAGATGGAGGTTATTAGATCAGTGTTAACAGCTGACGCGAGCTGTGACATCCCAACTTGCCTTCACTGCAATGTTATCCAGTTAATTTTTCTTTTAATATAACTACTATATAGTAAAAAAAAATAAAATAAAAATAATATATAACTTAAAGGTGGGGTTGCCGTCTGTCTCATTAGAACGGGACACTTTCTGTTTCAGTATGCCATCCTGTATTCCCGGCAAGGCACAGGTATGAGACACACAGTGTCCTCTTCCATCACCGGCCAGTTGCAAGCAGGTGTTTCTACATTTACACTAGGCCCGGCTACGGATGCCATTAACGGCTGAGGATGCCATTGACACTAACATTTACAAACTTTTGAAGATTCCAGGGTGGGGCACGTTAAGAGTGAAGCGAGATGGTCAAGGAAAGGGCTGCATCCCGTAACCTCTGCCTTCCCTTCTGCCCTGCTCAGCCACGCAATAGCAATATTCTTTCCAGGAGTTCAGGCTGGCAACCCTACTTACAGGTATGAAATAATACTGTAATTACTATGCAGATGCAGTATTTGATCTCCGAAACGCAAACATACAAAATCGTAACAAAGGCGTTGTAAACAAGCAAAATAAGCACTGCCTCCTTGAAGGATTTCAATGCGTTTTTCTCTTTGTAGGTTAAAGGCCAAATGTAATTTGACAACTAGCTTATCTCATTATCCCAATGAGACTAAGTGCTAGGATTGTGATTAAAATCTAAAAGGAAGATTTTTAAAAACAAAACAAAACAAACAAAACCTTCCAGGCATTGGGAAGTGCAGCCAGAGTTAATCATCCTGATGTGATGATCTTGGAATTTGGAATGATACTGGGTGATGTGGCAGACAGCGACAGTGGTAGCTTGGAGATTGCTGCACTGTGCATTTCAAGCAACACAGTTTGAAAAGTGCCAGGGCGATTTCTTCACAGTATTTCACATGCAAGGGGAGAGGGGACAGAAGGGAGAGGGGCGGAGGAAGAAGCCCCATGCTGCTTTAAGGCAGGGAAGGAGGCAAATAGGTCCACCATCCTTTAACTATAGTTCCAAGGCTCCTATTCTAGGGATGTCTTCTTGTGCTCTCCTTTAAGGTGGCTCACTCTGGATCCAGAAAAGCTCAAGTCTTAGACAGCAGAGACTTGTTCATCTTCTGCAAACACAACAGGACAGGGAAAAATAGAATTTAGTTCATATAGAACAAGACTGCTACTGACTGAAACAACCTGTACTGTGCTCACATGTTTTCCATTTCATTGTACTAAGTATGTATTTTAAAACAATCTAAATATCTGTACATTTCAGGTCTCATGAGAAGTATTCCTTTGTAATTTTGTTCTCAAAGAAAACAAGACAATCACTATAACTGAGCTAGGTGCAGTTCCTCAGCCTGAGGAATACAACAGCTACTCCGAGGTATCCAATAGCTTCATAAAGCCATCTTACATTTTTCCCTGACTATATCTGTGATCATTTAAATTAAGATTGCACAAAAATTGCATGTAGCTTTAATCATCATTGGTAGAAACAATTAAAACTCTCGGTCATGATAACTCGCAAAGTTTGAGGCAATTCAGTTGAGGTAGACTTCATTTTTTTTTCCGTCATGTTCAACTGCAGAGCTCATCCTGCACATAAACCCTTAGTAACTAAGCAGTTAGGGAGGGAAGGGGAACGTTAGCCTTTCTATCATTAAGCAAAACAAAGCATTCAAACGTGTGATTTGAGCACCATTCTGCCTAGATTTTGAGCATCCAGCCCTAAAGATGCCTGCGCTCCACAGAAAAACAGAAAGACCATGTCTACACAGTCTTTCTATCGTTATAGTTGAGCTAAAGCATAAAGATGCAGACAGATTTGGGCAAGCAAGTAGCAAAAGAGTAGCGAGCTCGTTATGTGAAGCAGTTGGTGTGGAAGACCCAGAGTTCACAGTGGAAGAGTTTCAGGTAGAATGTGAGTGTCATTATCCAGATAAACTTGACCAACAATGCTCTGTGGGGCAGACGGGCAGCTATTCTACAGACCAGGATACTTTTCTGACCATTAAATACATGGTTAGTGCCAAACATTAGGTATGCTGGAAACTTTCAGGGCAGGCTGGGCTGTACCTGGTGAACATAGGCAACTTCTCTGGAGGTTCAAGTGGACCTACATTCCAAACTTTCAATTATATTTAGGATGAACTGAATTCCTCCCCTTCCAAAAAGTTAACAAATAGCAAGTTTTGAAAGATGGAAGAGAGCTCAAATTATGGCAAGAATTTCTACAGCAGAACATGTTTGCATAATTTGCTTTGTGTCTATGAAAGCATTGACCATTTCTGCATGCAGCGCATTCAAAATCTAACAATTAGGAATTTACCGTCTTCCTCTGTGGAAAACCCTGGAGACGGATAGTGAGCAAGACGCGGATCTGACTCATTTGGTTTATGCCACTGAGGTTTGTTCGCAGGCCTGCTAGTTGAATGGCCATGCGACTGCTGCTGCGGAGTTGATGTCCCATGAGTCTCACATGTCCGTGCCACCATTCTAGACCTCTGAAGTGCTATGTTGTAATCTGGAGGCTTTCTGGTTGGATGGGAACCACCTTCTGCAAACTCAGCGATAGGAATTCCTACATAACCAGGAGGAGTTGGAGGTGGTTCCCGATATCGACCCTCTTTTCGTGCTGCAGGAAAAACAACAGATTATTAGAAGAGCTAGTAAGAGGAAAACTGCTCAAAGGAAAATAAACAGTGGAAGTTAAATGAACATCAACTAACTCAACAGCCCAGGAGGAGAAAATCTGAAGGACAAAAGTCAACTACCATACGGTAGACAATGAGGTCTTGAAAAATAAAGCATGCAAAAAAGTATAGAATATACAACATACACAGGCTATAGCTATTCTTCCAGTAATGAAGCATTACTCTAATAAAATTCACCAAATTACATGGCGAATTTGTTCTAATTTAGCAACTGAAGCTGTACCATCAATTGTAGAGAATCAAACATACACTGATCAAAGTAATGGGGAAGACTCAAGAGTCCACAGAAGTAGCAAACATCAGGAATACTGACATCTCCCCAAACGCGTGACTATCTTAATCAAAGATGGGCTTTATACCTATGAGCTCATCTCTTGTTTTTAGCATCTTGTGGGGGGCAGAAGCACCTGATACATTATTTCTTCCTACAAATCTTACTACTTAACGAGACATAAGCTACAATGCCAAAAGGTAAGGAAGAGAAGAGGGTTTCATCTCCATACTTGCTGTACGCACAACCGCCTGCTGCTCTTACAGTTGTATTCTCTGCAAAATTAAAACTTGAAAGTATGCCTTGTAAGAACAATGATCGAGTATGATTTTATACAGGAGACGGAAAGACCACCACCTAGTTTGTGGAACTCATTGAGGCGTAACTGTGTACCTGAGCAAGGCTTAACTCTGGGCATACTTAGAAGTTTTCTCTTGCAGAGAACTTCCAGAGAGGAAACAGCGATTAAGAATTTTAAGCACCTGCAGGGACCTACAGCAGATAGGTATGATTCTCTGTTTTGGAGTACTTGATGTCAGCTGGGTCTTTGATGCTGAACATTTTTTGTGGGTCTAGCCCTTTAACTCATGACTACTTAACTTACAGTACAAAGGCAAACACAGCAGGAAAAGCCACTGCAACAGAAAATTTACTCTCCACAGCTTGTCATACACTGTATATTCTTGCACAAGCCGCAATGATATCACCTCCCTGCATTAGGCAGCATGGAATTGAGTGAAAGGGCAGTACAAGCTTAAAATGGACCCGTGCTACTTGGATGCAAGTTTTTACAGACTAAAAATAAAGTCTTGGTATTATACAAAGCCAAATAGTTTCCAATAGAATCTAAGTATTTTTCTTGGACAAATGGCTTTACCTGAGCAAGGCAGCATGAAGAGGTTTCCGAGAAATTTTATTCAAAGATTTCTGAAAAGTAACTTTGATGTAAGTTTGAAATACTGCAAGAGAGCAATGTCTATTCAGTGCAAAAGAATGATGTAAAAATAGTGGCTTCTCTCAGACAGTGATATGCAAAGTTATATTTGCAGGATAATTACTTAATAACACTGAAGCGCACGGAAGTGTGTGGTTTGAATTTTCGTGTCTCTCTCACGTTCTCTCAAATCTCTAAAAACGTAGCGGCAAGCAGTGCCTTAAGAGGCAAGTTTGGAAGCACTCTTATTCCACATTCTGGTGGAAACCAAGGGTGTAAAAGAGTAAAATTAGAGAGTGGCATGAATCTGAACGTGGAGTCCTGAACCGGACAGCTTCCTCCCCTTCATAGTTCAGGGATTCAGATCTGCACCCAAGCTTTGAGGCAATGGGCCATTGCTAAGCAATACACTTGGGCAGAAAACGGAAAAGCAGTTTATCACAGTGGTCTCAGCATGACCTCAATCTGGCAGACTTTTTCAGCTGTGTCAGTGCAAAATGGCTTTTAGATAGTTTTTCGTATTAACCTGAAGAAAGGCAAAGCGCAGGGGAATGAAAGGAAGGAAAGAGGCCCAAGGACTGGGATGCATAGAAGGAACAGGATGAGAAAAACGATAAGCTCTGCCAAAGACACCTTCATATTAATTTATATATTATCTGATCTTTCTTTTGTTGAATGATTATAAGCGTATTTCAGCTCTAACTTCTTACGAACCTCTCCAGTTTCAGCAGTCCAAAGAAACATCTCAGTTGGTATTTAAGCACAAAGTGATCCCATTTTCAGAAGTAAAGGAATATTCACAATTATCAGACAAGCCATACAGATGTACAAAGCAAAACACTTCTAAAAAAATCAGGCCACATTTATTAAGACTTCTAAATATACAATGTGCAGCCTTACTGTGAAGAGAAATTCACATTTCAGAACAGACATCCAAATACATCAACCTCTCGAAACACTGCCCAGCAGTTGAGCTAGTTTTCTGATGTATGGCAGGCTCTCTTGAAACACAAAGGCACCGCCAGAACTGAGAATCAACAATAAGTGATATTTTCCCTAGCAATAAATGCACAGCTACAGGGGAAGATTTGAGAGAGACTGCAAAATGTTCTACTTTGCTTTAAAAAAAAAATAAAATCAAACCAGACAAAAGAAATGCAGTTTTAGAACAATACGAAGAACCATAAGCAAATGGATTAAAACACTTCATGGTAAACAAAACTTAACTTACCAATAAGCCCCTTTGTACTACTTGATGATACTGCTATATGAGTGGGCATGGGAGCTGGCTTTGACTCCTCTGCTGGTACAGATGTTATGCTACTGGTTTCAGCTTCAATCGAAACATCCTTCCCACCCCTCCGCTTTATGGTACCTGTATCACCTTCTGAGTCCTCTCCCCAGTATCCTGTTGAGGATGCCCAGCTTGCTCTGGACTGTGCTTGATCAAGGCCCTCCCTACCTTGGCTTTGCCTGCCATATTTTGTGCCGTGATCGGGGAACATCAGCGGGTCCATATGACTGCCCGAGGCCCACAGTCCTGCCCCATCTCCTGAACTATCAAAATGAGCATGTCCAAAAGGCAGAGTCTCCCAGCTTCTCTGGTGCTGTATTGTTTGTATGTTGTCGTGAGAACCACTCGAACAAGAAGTCCAGCTACCACGGCCACTGTCAGCTGCATCGAGCGAAGCTCTGTCCCCCTGATCCTGTGACAGTTCTTCGGTACTAGGAGAAGAAAGCACAGTTGCTCCAGCATATAGGCCTCTGGTCTCTGACAGTGGTGCGTATGAGCTAGATGTACACAGACGAGGGGGGAGAAAAAAAAAAAAAAATCCAGCACTGGAATTGGAGATCATTTACAAGACACATGAAGAAGTCAACAATCAAGAGAAAAGCAAACATACTGGGGAGCTGGACTAGATGACCTTTCAAAGGTCCCTTCCAACCCAAACCATTTTGTGATTCTATGAAGATTTTGATGCAATTTATATTAAGCATTATTTGCATGAATGACTAATTCAATTTAGAGAACAGAACACTTTCCTTTCAAGCTCATCCACAATAAAACAAACAAACAAAATTATTACTGGATAGATATCCTGACAAAACTTAACACTTCAGTGGAGTCATTTCAGAAGGGAAAATCTTAACTTTGCAGCAGCCCTTTACGACAGGCAAACCGCACTGACATATGTAAAGGGGAACAGACTGATAGATAGGGTTCCTACTGCCTTTCCAGCCATGGGAAACAAAGGATCAAAAGCTAGAAACAGAGTTTTAGCAGGAGGTGGCTGATATTCAGGTTTAGGTTTCAGCTTTTCAGATTTTTTTTCTGCTTAGGAAACACTGAAAGCCAACTTCTCAACATTTCTTGCAAATGGAAATGTATTTTAACCTTAATTTTGGAAACACATGCTACTTTGTAGAGCAAGTATGTTCTCCGTAGCTTTTCAGTGATTAAGGAAGCCTGACACTATCCCTTACATAGCAGCAGAGAAAACCAACAAAGTGTCACTTTTGTTTAGCAGCTATCCAGGCTCCCGGGATTTTTCCTTCCAGGGCAGCTTGCTATGCAGACTGGAACCCTGCTCTTCCAAATATTTAAGACATCTGATTAAAGAGTTTGCATAGCCTGAGATTCCCAAAGCTGAAGTACACCAGTTTTGGAACAGGCCTGCCAGCCACAGACCCCACAGCATTAAAAACCCTGAAACCATTAAGAGGACGGCAGCATCCAAATAATAGCTCAGAAAAGTAAGTGGAGACCAAATAGGAGCCAGAGCTCCGATTATTTTCAGACTAAGGCTCACTGTTAGAGATTTAGAGAACTCCTCACAGCACTAACTTCCCCACCATTACAGAAGTTAATTACCTAGAAAATTACCTAGAAAACCAGCAGCCTAATGTGAATTTTAGCTTCCAATTAGTGTTGACTAGAAGAGATATTTGGGGTAAAATCTTCTTGAGTTAGATAAATACGCACTTTTCTATGAAACAGACTGGAAAATTACTAGCTATTTCTGTTCTCAGCTTGATCACTGAATAATTGTATGAATAATTTCTCATCTAATTCAGTTAATTCCCCATCTAGAAAACAGGCTAGGATACTAGTCTGCCATAAAGAGGATAATCTACAGCACTACTAAATGCTCAGATGATAAGATTTATTGAGGTAAAGTCTTACTGCTGTAGACCTCATCACGCACTCAGGAGTGCAACACCTTGTCTTGTCAGAAAACAGAGCATTAGCACAGAACACAGCATCGAAATGGTAGTTTTTAAAAGCAGGAGAGAAAAAAAAATATTTGAGAGAGATACAGGGAAAGTTACACAAACAAATATACATGCCACATACATACTATAGGAAAGTATAACGTAAGTAAGCACAAATTAAATTCCTACCCTAAGCTGTATTGATCTGGTTCAATCATGATTCTTCTGTCAATCCTTCCCACACCAAGATTTGTCTCCACAATGCTGACAGAATGCCTCTGTCTCCTCTCATCATGCAAGGAGACTGGCATAGAGTCAAAAGAAGAATTGCTGACAATACTAGATCTGGAAGAAATTTCGCTGTGACCAGAATCCGAAAAGTTATCCACCGTGCCGCTGGGAGCCAAAGTATAGCCTGCAAAGGGAACGTCACGTTAATCACACTCTCCGAGAAGCCTGCTCAGTTATTGCCAAGCAGCCGGCAATACTGCTACCACAGTAAATCAAAGCTACCTTTACATTTACACAGAAGCAGCACTGCAAAAGACCTATAGCAGAACTGCCTAACACCGTGTATTCTGTCTCTTAATAGGAGGTTTAAGATTGTCGGAATACGCACTACTCATTTAGAAACCAACTTCTCACCTTTCTTCTTCTCTGTCCTTCTCCCCCAAATTTTTTTCAAATGCATCGTCGTACTTGTATCCCCGCATTATGAAATCTCACTTCTCAAAAAAACCTGCCTGCGTAAACACCGTCTCCAAGACTGGAATGAAAGAGATGCCTTGGACAAAATTACTGCTTAAAGTAATCCAAGAGACCCTGGCACACAGTTTTTCTGTTCTGCAGAGCCACACTTCAGAGATGAACAGCAGATACAACACGAAGCCCAGATGTCTGGGCTGACTGTTTATTATAGCTGAGAGAGGGCCAGATTTTCAAGCTTTCTTTGTGGTACTTGGCTAACTAATTACATTCCCAATAGCATATATTACCAGAATTATACCGTAATTTCGAGGTAGCATTGACACCGCCAGACTGAGATAAAAATCTGCAAACCATGTCACAGCGGCAAATTCAGCAAATTCAGCTTTTCTTTTAGTATTAAACAAACTCGTGCTGAATGCTCTCGCCAGCTAAGTTAGAGATCATTAAATAACGTACATCCACTAGTAACTGGAGTTTTCATTTTTTGCTTTCAGTCTACATCTAAGTGTCAAGATGACTTCAACCGATCTATCCGATTGGCTTGCTGAGAACATGGAATTAATGCTGCCATTTTTGTCTGAAAGAACATACCATTACCTTCATGTCACTATCAAACCAAGGGTGGGTTTTTTTAAATTTATAATCATGTTTCTGATTTGCTTTTTGCAAAAATGAAGCAATTTTCCCACTACGAGCCAAGTACAAAATCCCAGTTCCTTTTTTTCAAGAAATGCACAGGTCTGACCATATTTATGTAAGTTCACTCTT
>NW_009597455.1:22082-38422 GCF_000690535.1 Cariama cristata
GTAATATTTGGGAGAAATCACAATGATAGCTTAGAAGGATTTGCTGTGATAATCTAAGTCTTCTCTACATAACATCCTCCTCCATCTGACCTGAGTAAATACCACTTCAATGGAGATTTTCGATAGGCATTTGTACTTTCTTTCCATATTCATCTCTCCCCTTTTCAGAACCCTGCTTATACGACTGGACTTATTTTTCCCATTTTGTTTCCATAAGCCGCACCTATCCCAAAAACCCTTGGTGAGTTCTTATTCTTGTTACTGTTTTTGCTTTCAAAAGGAGAGGAGGAACCGGTTGGGTCCATTAGTCTGGAGCCAAAAGGCCTCAAGTGATCGGCACTGCTGCCTACCACATTAAGAAAAAGGCTTAGCTACCCATTTGATAAGAAAATACAAAAAGTGATACTCACATAAGTTTCAAATCCTTACCATCCTTGTACAGTTTAGGGAAAGGTATTGCTACAGGGAAGTCTCCAACACACTCGCCTCTTTAGCGTTCTGAACTTTATTATGGGGACTCAATCCCAATATATGTATTTTACCATAACGTTATATTATGTAACTGTTAAACCAAACTGCTACGACATTCCGAAAAGAGATTAGCTTAGAAGTTATCTGCCATACAACTAGGCTATCATACTTCCAAGGGGACTTTTTTTTTTTGTTTAAACAGAAAATACCTCCATTCTCTGTGTTGTCAGTCCGTAACCAGAACAAGCACAATGAAAACACAAACAGGCTTTAAAAAAAAAAAAAAAATCACCTTTAAAGTTCTACAGTCACTTAAAAAAAAAAAATAAGTCCATGAAGTCACTTAAAAAGAACTCACTCAAGAAAGCTCCAATGTGTAATACATTTTCTCAAATATTCATATGCATTGTTTGAATAATCAGGCTGCAAGTAAAATGTTGTGTATTTGTGATTTGAATCCCAAATATCTTAGGCCTGCCTGTCATGCATAGGTCACATCCCATCCAGATGCATGACACAGCAAATAATTCCTCGAACAGGCTAGTGTGCTCAATGCTGTACAGAGATTTCGATTTTCAATCTGCACGTCCTCCTTCCACGGGCAGGAAACGTTGATGTTGGGACTATTTTTGTCAGCAGCAGCTGCGGTGAGAGTGACCTACTGCATCAAATCCTGTATCAGACCAGGCTCTCATTCCCAGCTTTTGCTAACCAGAGGGACTGCAGGTACCCCCAAAATCAGTTTCCCAGGTATCCTTTCACGTATCCCACTCCGCACTACAGTTCCTGCCCTCTTGCTGACCATATGTGACAAAAATAGGAGCAGCAGTAGTTTATCCCAAGTGTCCAAGTTCTCTCTTGAAAGTTCCCAAAGCCTATGAGCTTCAGGAAACAGGATGAGAAATATTGCACGTCTAATACCTTTCCTTGGAGAGCTCTGTGGTGAAGTGGGAGGAGAAGATAGCTGTGAAGATGCACTGGAGACTGTGTCTTCAGATTGTTTCTTGTGACGATCCAAACTTCCTTCTTCAGATAATGAAAGAATTTTCTTTAAAGCTTGTGGGGAGTTAATGCCTTTAAATAAGAATTAACGTAGGCAGATGTAAAGACCAGTATAAACACATCTTCCTGTTTCACAATGCATTTATAGAGCAGACACCATACAGGGAAAAAAAATCCTTTTTTTTCCCCTGTATATTTGTGAGTTTCTGACTCCAGTTTAAAAGAAGCCAAACATTTAAACCTACTCTTGTTAGAAAAACAGCGCTTTATTTCTGCACAGCCGGTCTTTCATTCTAGCCACCTCAAATAAATACTTTGTCACAGAAAACACAATGCAGATTTGGTGTTGCAGAACACTGCTTGTAGAATACATAAACCAAGGATATGCATAGTAATGGTTACTGTGAAACCTGAACTAAAAGTTCTGTTGAATACAAACATACACAACTCTCACTGGTTACTGAAGGTTTATATAGTAAGAATTGAAACTGTTCTCCTATTTCTTTTCTGTTCAGAGTAGCCTAGAAGGTCAAAGAAAGCTGGAAAGGAGATTAATAAGATCAGGCATATAAAACAAGGCCATCCTGCAGCTGCCTTTCTCCCTTTCGTTTTTGAGAACTGTCTCTGCATCAGCTTATTTTGGGAAACTAGATAGTAAAAACATCCTGAAGATGATATATGATGTAAAGATCTAGGGCATCAAGAACTGCTTTTGTCAGGCAACATTTAGCCATCTTGCTCTTCCCCTCCCCTCAAAAATCCACCCTGGGACAGTCTTAAAAGTGAAAACTGAGCTTCTCTGACAGTTTTGCCCATGTTTGTGGTAGAGGTTATTTTCAAGCATTCTACAGAATTTACCTTTGATCTGTTGGATCACAATGCTGCTATCAATAATTTACAGCTGCTTCATCAACATAACCTAGTCAGTTCTCAGAAGCTTTCCCACCATGAGCAAAAATGCAGTCTATGGCGCTTCAAAGTCCTTTTAAGATTAAAATTTAATGGTAAAAATCAACAAGATCTAGATGAATATTGAATTGTTTCTTGCTCATTTTGCTGCTTCTAATGTTTTGCTAGTAGCCTAAGCAGTACACAAGTAAAACTAGTAAAAGGTGAAATCAGAATTAAACTCTTGGGAAATTACCATCATGCAATAGGAAGGGTCAGTTATGCTACAAGTACATACTAGGAATATTACCATACTTTAAGTGATAGGTAAGAAGTTCTCTAATAATGCATATCTGTTATGTACACATAATGTGACACAGATTTGGAAAACAGACTAGAAGAAATTCGTATAATCCGGCATCTTTCCAAGTGACATACAGGCAGCAACAACTGACTAACAACAATAAAAAGCGCACTAGGGAGAAGCAGCCAAAGCGACAATTCTCAATGTGAAACTCCAGGCCTACCTTTCTAACAGGACTACCAGTTTGAGCAGGCCTGAATTTCATATTAAATGTTCAACTTTTGAAAAAACACCAAAACTTCTGAGGCATCTCAGATGGGTCACTAATCCCTTTGGAAAAGTTAAGCCAAGATCCCAGGGCAGATAGTCAGAAAGATTTTCCAGCTCCTATTAACAGGTAAATACTTACATTGATTAAATTGACAGGATGCTTTCCTAGATTTCTTTCTTTCCATTTCTAGAGAAGATAATTATGCATACACAGTTGCTTGAAATAGCATAACCTGCATCTAATACTACCAGAAATAAATGTCTAAATCTTATTTGATTAAAAACACGTCTCCCTGACATAAGCAAAGAAACTTCAGAGCATTAAACCGAATGCTTCATTGTTCCACTTACCGAATGGTGGGAGGTCTTTGACTGGCACTTTCTTGCGAGAAGGATAAAGAGATACGGCCGGGACCTGCAATGCTTGGTTTACTTTATGCTGCTGCTGCTGCTGCACTTTCTGTTGGATGCCTGCCCGGGGAGCCACCGGTGACGTTTCAGATTTTCCAGATCGCTTGTCTCCTGTATTCTTCGGCACTTTGCAAAAAATGGGAGAAAGCACAGAATGACTACCAGCTAAAAATATCATGGGAGTTTTAATCTGAGCAGTGCAAAGCCCTCTGATTAATAATTAAAAGGTGCTCAAATACTTGTACAGTTAATGCAGTAGGGTACCTTCAGAGAGAAAAGATGAAAAGAGGGGGAGATTTAACGCCGTTTAAAATAGCTACATTATGAAAGAACATTTACTTCCTCTCTCAACATAAAATTCTCCTAACTTACTATCGTTATAGTTATCAAAAACATAACCAGAAGTTATACTGGGCTATCGTACAACTGGTTTAGAATAGATATATAACTACTATTTTTTGCTACTCTGAAGGAAGGGATGGGTGTAAGATACAGCATTCCCTCAGATCAAAATGAAACTATATCCAGCATAAGGTCCCCCTCTCCTGCAGCCATGTACAGCCTTCCAGGTGTCTCTGAAACACTCCTTTTCCCTCTGAAGGCCAAGATGACCAACCCTGTTCACACCAATAGTCTGAGTACATCAGAACTATAGAGAAACTTCTGCCTCTTCCATACCCTTTGTACAGACAAATCAAAAGAACCCTTGTGCACTTCAGCATGACATCATATATGCCTATATCTCCTATATAAATGCTATATCTCTATATTGTTAATCTGCAAGATGATTTCCTTAAGATTCATAGATGTTCAGTACTTGGAAATGACTAGACACATCATTTTCCACCTTATTTTCTAGTTACTGTTCCAAATTACTTCCCTGGAGAAGAAACAGAGGTATATTTAACAGTTTCCTTGATACCCCTAACAAGTGACAATGCTCACATGTGTTGGTGGCTGGCTCACACTGCAGAGACAGTGTCTGGAGGCTCTCTTCATCCATCTCCAGATCCAAGTTTGAGAGATACTGCTTTACTTTCCGTGCCATCTGAGCATCTTCATACAGTTTTTTAGCATTAAGGAAGGAGCTGCGACGGACCCGCTTTTTATGACCCCCTGTTTGTGCGACATCCAGAACGGCTGCGTTCGCACTGCCCTGGCTGAGCGACCTGGAGCGAAGGGGAGGCAGGAGTGGGAGGAAAGAGGGGAAAAGTCTGACTTAGTCCAACATGGTATCACTTGATAAACACGAAACATGCAAAAGATTGCATGAATGTCAGTCTACGGTCAAAGCTTACATGCCTCATTCCAGCAAGTCAAACAGCTATAATAGATAGAAAGATGAGGGTCAGGAAATCTTTACTTGGTTACAGGCACTATTTTAATTACACAAATATTTTAACCTACTCTGCTCCAACTAGGCAGTATCACTTCACACATCTAGAGAAGCATTCAAGCTAGCTCTCTCACATAAGCCAGCTACTGAGAAGATGAGGGCATTAGGAAAAGCTCATGCAGTAAGGCAATGCCGACAGAAGACTACAGCTGAGGTTCAAATTCAAATACATATACAGAAGGCATTTCGAAAGCTCTCTAAATACTTATAAAATCAGACCGTATATAAAATGTACAGCTCAGCTTTACAGAAAGAACTTCCTTGTAACTTGCTAGGTTGAAGACAGCTTTTTGTTAAACAAAATGGTCAGCTAGTTCATGATAAAATAAATGTCATGCACATTTTAATGTATGTACGTCTATATGAAAGCTATGCATTGTTCCTGAATTGTTAAGAGTAAAAATGATAGCTGAATTGTAATATGAAAATAAGTTAGTTTAGCAGATACTGTAAGATTTAACTTTTGTATTTGATTGTGACAATTGCTTATAAGGCATAAGAAAGTTAACAGCTACTTTAGCTGTTGCAACCTTTCATAATTTCTCTTTTACTTCCTTCGGCAATTTAAATTGGAGGTGGGGAAGAAGAACATCCCACTCCTGTCTACAACCACTTATAAATAATTTACAACTTTTGTGTTTTAACCTCAAAAGCAAAAGTGCTCCTGGGTTAAAATGTATTGTCAGTAAAAAAGGGTTAACAAAAGAAAAAAAAAGTCAAAGCACCAGAAAATTAAAGATAGCAAGTAGGAAACAATGCAAATGGTAAGGGAAGAACGAATGTCCATGTGTGTTGTCTCCAACCACTTACCCCAAACTCCTCCACTTCTTCTTCCTGCAAGTGAGAGTCAGGAAGAGTAAAGCATGGGTTTAAGAAGAGACAGAGAAAGATCACAAGCTCAGAAAGAAAAAGACCAGACCTCAGGACAAGCAGTTCTGGAAGCCCACAAACATTAAAAAGAGCTTTGACTTGGGCATACAGTCAGATATTACAAACTCTTCTAGCTCAAATTAAGAAAAAGAGTATGCAATAAGCTGGTCTAACATGAAGCCAGAGAGCACTCACTCCATGTTTTCTAACGCTACTCACTGACAGTGTTTCGGATACATTCCCATTTCTACTAAATCAAAACAATAAGGCTGGCACACATCAACGTTTCAAATGGATTAAGACATACGTGTTCAAGACAGTATCTCCCCCTCCCTCCCAATGATGGAATCTCATTTTTACGCAGTAACTGGCAGCTAAGGAATAATATAAAACATTTTAATATATATTGATAAGCACAAAATGCAATGATATCTCCAGTTTTAGACCACGGCATAATTTTGGTAAATTGTTAACAACAAATAAAAAACCTATACTGCTCCAACACAACAAGGGGCATTTGAAAAGCACCTCTTGCTGACACCTAGCCTTCTCTCAGCCGGGAAAACCTCTGCCTAATACAACACGCTTACCGTGTTCTAAACATTAAAGCAGGATCCATGTTGACGGACGCCATGCGACCAACATGGCGTATCTCCTTCGCGATCATTCTCAGCTTCTCAAAATTGACCAAGCCCTCCACTTTTGAATCATTTCCTACAATCAACAATTAACAACATCAGTCATCAGGTAGCAAAGTTAGTTTTCCTTGGCTGGTAAAAGACAACGTACTTCTGCTTTTACCTTCATGAAGAAATGTAAGGTCTTTTTTGATAACAGGAAACAGGGGGATAATGGGGGGTTGTAGATTTTGGCTGTTAAGGACATTACGATATTTTGCCATATTCCTAGATGGATCAAACAAGTCTTGTAGATCTTGAAACAGTTTTTCATACTTGCTTGGAAGCTTTTCCCAAGTAGTTCGGAGCCTTGCAACTGGTGCCAAATTCAGGCCACTTGAAAGAAAGAAACAAAAAAAAAAGTACAAAAAAAGTTCAAGAACAATAGAAAGAAACAAAAAATCCTAGAAAAGACCACGTTAAATTTTGTATGGGAGAAATACCATATAGCCAGCATAGCACAACAATGTCAATAAAGTAACAGAAAGCGAAAACTTCCTTTCGCCAGCCTGTATTACAGAACAATTAAGATAATTTTTATAAAAGCTATAAAAAAAATGGAGATATCTGCATGATGTAATGATAAAGAGATAAAAGGTACATTTGGATGAGTAACTAAACCTTATAGACTGTATGTACTTATTACTTTGGAATAGTGTCTGAATCTGGTAACAATATCATAATCTAGGAGTACCTCAGGATCACCACCTATTTCCACATTAGCGGACTGGAGGAAAAACCATCTTCTACCTACATAATGTTTAGGTGGTGACAGCACAACCACCCACCTTCTTGCTGCAATAATCCATCTGACTTTATTGTGTTTCGATCAAATTGATATAACAGACTCTGTATATTTGAGATTATTCTGAAGCTGTAGCTGGTACAAAAACTAGTGGGTTTTTTTTTCCCCCTTAATGGCATTGCCTGTCTTGCTATTCATTTCTACCTACGGGCAGGTTTGGTATCTAGAATCTTTCCTTTACTCAAGTTTCTGCTAGCAGGCTGCTTTTATTTCTCACTGAGATCAGCTGAAATAGCTGAGCTAGATCTTGAGATTTTTATGTCTCAGAGACGCTGACTGATTATCAGCATGGATCCTTGACTTTGGAACTTGCCACGTTTGATTGAATGGCATTCAAAACCGGTGATCTTCAGAAAAAGTGTCACAATCTGTTGATCAAATGTGACACGGGCTTTTTCATAAGAGACAATGTTTTGGGATTATTTTTTTTTTTTAGTTAGGTTCTTTCTGCCTAACTTGAGAGGCTCTACAGGAACTGTGAACATTTTAAAAAAAAAAAAAAGCATATAAACAAACACAGAGGTTCCTCTCCTCCTTTTCATTCCAAAACTAAGAAAGGTTTTCTGTCTGAGATTTTCAGCACTTTTTTAGTTCTTATTATTTACAGTTTATCATATGGCATCCTAGCCTGCTATTGACTATTATCAGAGTTCCATCCAAGAAACTGCTGATACAAAGAAAAACAAAGGCAACATCTCATGGCTTAATGAATTCAAGATACTGGGAACTATGTATAAAATGATGAGCTCCATTTGGGAAATTAACCCATTCGTTTATGACAACATTATAATTTTTCTTCATATAACTGCTGTTTCTTTTGGTCTCTGTTTTTAAATAAGTGCAATAGTTTCTCTAGTGCCATGTTCACCAATGGCTCTTGCTTCACTATCTTGAGCAATAAGTACGTAACAGTAGCATTCCAAATAATATTTCGGCAAACATTTCAATGTCAAGTTCAGATTACTGGAAAATGCCCTCCTTATTGGATTGCCAAGTGTTGATTTAAGCAGTATTAATTGGCTTACTCTGTTAAATGCATTTTTTTTTAGACTGACGTAAGACTTTCCTTTTTACTTAGAAGTAAAACTATTAAGGGGCAGTACCTAATGATGGCAAACATCGAGTTGAAGTTCTTGCATTCTCTGCAGTGTAGTGCTATCTTAATGAAATGCTTAATGATCTTCATCCTTTTCAGCTGGTTGGTTTCTCTTAGAATCTCAGAAGCCACCCAGAATGTTTCTTGATTTATCACCTCTTCAAACTTTTTTAGATTAGTGCAACCTGTTTTTGATTTGAGTTTAAACAAGTCATCTATGTATTCCGTGGGTTCGATATTACGGAATAGCTCAAAGTTTCTCATGGAGAGTTGGGTAGCCACCTCAACAGTACTGAGCTGTAGTAGGGAAATTTGACTTTCCCTTAGTAACTCTTGAGCATCTTCATCTGAACAAAGAGTTTCTGTTTCCATGTTGTTCTTCAGGTAATACCTGTAAAAACAAAATTCAAAAAGACACTAGATACACTATACTCAAATGCTAGTGAAAGTTACAGTAATGAACTGGCATCCTCAGCTTTAGCTCAGAGTCTCCAACCTCACCTGCCACTCAGCTGTATCCTGTCAGCAAGCTTGGATAACTGATCAGGAAGCCTCCTTTGCTTGATTACACCCTCAGGTGTGACAGAGACTTCACACAGTGAATACGCATCAGGGGTTGCAGTGAGAGCAAATTCCCTGATAGCCTGGATGACCACTTCTTTTGCTGTTGTGTCCTTACTGATCATGATGTAACGACTTTGTTGATCTGCCTTGAAAACCCTCAGAACTTGATCTGGTAAGTCTGGGAAAAAAAAAATAAATATTACATGTCAGGTATACAATTTAGTAAAGAAAAAAAGAAAAATTTAACGGTGTAAGAACAAGCAACAATATCAGTTACACTGAGGCTAATTACCAGTGCTATCAGTTTTTACTTCAGTATCATTGTTTCACTTCTCTCCTTAGAAAAAAGCTGAGGTTTTTTGTTTTGTTTGGTTGTTTAATTAAAAAAAAAAACCACAACAAAAAACCAGAGACTAGTTCTATTAACAACCAGGGAAAGAAGTTAGTTAGGCTACCGATGAGGTAAGCCACAAAAACGTGGTAACACTTCCGAAGTTTGGTCAGACAAACTAATGAGCAGTTTGATTTTCACAGGCATTGAGTCCTGGTAAATTCCATTTAAGTCTGGGAAAAATCAAGGACGCTCAACAACAATACCCTATACACTGACATATAAAAAGTTTAAGTATATTAGATGATAGGAGTGTTAATCTTCCTGAGGATGTTTTTAAGAAAATAGACTCATGTACCTAAGTCTGACACTCAACCACAGTGTCACACACAAAGGGAAGACATGTACATACAAGTGGCTAGAAAGATGTATATATAACGGCCAGCATGCATGTATACACAAATAAACTGCAGTAGTACTAATGGATCCAAGTACTTAATTATCACAGTACTCTATCCTTGATACATTTAAGTCATAATAATAAATGTGCAAGTAACAGACTGAAAACTTGCTCTTTACTTCTCTGTGCCAATATTTTAGTAATTAAGAACAGAGATAGAAAAAACTTCACGAACATTTGAGTTCTAAATATATTACTGTTTCAAGTGAATGATGGCAGAAAATTTACAGTGAATACCTACAAGGCGGATGGTTTCTAGGAAATCTGGAAAATTAGCAGCCTAACTCCAAATGTTAGATTTGGTTATTTCCTTAAGCTATATGGAAATACCAAATCCATATATATTTCCATATTTCCATTAATGTATTGAATCCTAGATCCATTAATCAACTGAAGTTTGATTGTTATCATTGTATTACAAAAAGGGGGGGAAAAAAAAAGCTAAAATTATACAGCTATTCACCACTGGATTTTTTAACATAAGGTATTTTTAACTGATAAGTACTTTCAATTAATTTAATTTCTTCCCTGTGTTACAAATAACCTTTTCTAGTTTTGTGTGGCATGACATCTGGTCATTATTCTTTCTCTAATGAACATGTTTTTTTTAAAAAAATTTTTTTTTTTTTGCTCATAAAGATCATACTATCAAGAAAATAGATAATAATAGAAAGCCTTCTGAATCTACAGCCTAAAAATGATCATCATTAAAAAAAATACTGAAAAAACAGTTGCCAGATGAAAACATTCACTTTGATACAACCACAATCTTTCTTGACAAGACTGGAATGTGCATAACGTATTCAAGTTACTACAGAGAGATCTATTCAGCAACAGAAATCTTGTGAGAAGAGAACAAAAGTTAACATCTTCCCACTGCGGCTGCGTGTCTCCAAAATGATCATTTGGAAAGCATTAAGACAGATCTCTCCGATATGAGTTGATTTACATGCCACAAAGGCTGTTTAGGCTTAAATATATTAGTTTACAAACTTCATGCAACTAAGCCTGTAACTTTTAAGCTCATAGTAGTGTTTTTGCAGCTTGAGAAGCACTAATACCGAAACAATTACATCATGAGTTACACATAACAGGTATCAGTACAGTTTTGAGCCTTTTCTAACTACTTGAGTCAAATGTACAAATACCTTACAACTAGCAAGCCAAATTTGCCTTTTATCTCCAACTCTATATTGACCCGTCTTCCTTCAGTAATTATTGAAGAGGGATACAGAGCAGTGCCTGAAATAATTTCCACATGTTTTTGATGTCTTGAGGAAGGCAGATGCCAAAGACGCAGCTTTTCAGAGACGTTATTAAAAACCAGACTGCCCTCTAGATCTCGTTGCCTCTTGCTGTTACAGAAATACTCGCCACTCAAAGAAATGCTATGAAGATGGGAAGCTCCTGTAAACAATACCATGGGGGGGAACTCGCTTAACGTTCCCAAGAAACAAGTGTTTTGTGCAAGGAGAAAATAACCTGTTCTGCTGGAACACTGAAGTCAATATGAAGAAATGGAGAGCACAGCGAATAGAAAAGTATCATTTTTGCTCTGTATTTTACCATCCATTTTCTCAGGCTGCATACCTATCAGAGCCGGTAGCAAAAGCACTACACAGAATACAGAGAAGTCTGCCAGGAATTGAAATGATTACAGCTATAGCAATGATAGCAAGTAGTTCAGCACAGTAATTTTTAAACAAAACAGCACTTGAAGAGAATTGTAATCACCCTCCTTTTACTCCTTTTCAAAAAAGGAAACTGGGGCGGCAGGCTGAAGAATGCAATGCTATATGGTAGGAATCCAGTCCCTTAGAAAGCTGGTGTGGGGAAAAAACCCACCAAAGTACCAGTGACTGGCAGCTCATCATTACTGTATTATTTTGACTTCCAATCAAAGAGCAAAGACAGCACAAGAGAAAAGAAATCAAAGTGCTATTGACTATTTGATCATTTAAAAATAAACCTTAAAAAGTATATTTGAAAAAGCCTGAGCAAAACAGAAACTATAATGACTCCTTGCAGATTTCAAGCTGTTCTCATTTTCGCCTCGAAGACTACCCTTCCAAAACAGTAAGTTGTTTTATTTTCTGTCCTGAGGGATATTCCCCAAAGCCTCAAAGGATGGCTGTTCTACCACTCTTCTCTTTCTTCTCCAGTGCATTCAATTTCTTGCAAGCTGCCTCCATCTCCATCTTTAATTTAGTCCGAGGTAATAAAAGAAATTAAGATTGCAGGCTTTAATTTTTTCCAAGTCTTAAAGAACACAGAAGTATAATTCAACTCTATCTACAATGCAACCATCCCTAAAGCCCTTAAGTGTATGTTATTTATTTCAGTCCCCCTTTCCCCTCCTTCCCACACAGAGAAAAATTATACCTGCGAATCACCTTAAAAATATTCAATGCGTAGACATTTGGGCAAATTTTAAGCAAAGAAAAAAACAAAACAGCTTTTTTTTCAAATGAGAAAGAACTTATTACTTAATACATTTTCTATAAAGATAATGGAAAAGCTGCTACAATGCTGAAGCAATGGCATTACGTCATTATTTATCTCCTTCCCTCAAAGCAAAAGGCAAAGAGTAGAACATTATCCATTTATTAAACCTCTCTGAATTCCACCTGCGATTGAAAGATCTTCAGACCTGTAATAGCTTTCCTTCTCAATGAACGGAGATTATTTGAGCTGTGTGAGACAGCGATGCCCACAGCTCTGGAAGCTAGCCAGTCGCCATGCTCTGCATTAGGGGCACATTAATTACCTAGAACCGTCTGGTCTAGGTAAATGGCAGGCTGGAAGAACGGAATCTTCAGCCATTTATAGATAAAGTGCTGATGAAAAGTTAGGTTTTTATTGATAAAGAATATCTTCAAAGTGTTGCACACTAGTCGTTAGATAAAATACAAAAAAAATACCAATCTTCCCACTCTCTCAGGAGCTTTCTTAGACACTGAGACAGAAATCACACATCACCTTCTTCAAGTCTTCTCTAGCCCTAAAAAAACTGAGTTGAAGCGATGCTCAGTATCACAGTTTCAAGCGTGATGACTGCACCAACTTGGCCAGTATGCAGGCTCATGTTTAAGCACCATGCCTTTAGGTAAGGTCTGAAATCCCTCAGGCTTAGTAGGGCACTGAATTTTCAGTTCTACTTTTGAGAAATACTCTGAAGATTAGACTAAAATAACCAAGTGTCTGCACAGCTACCATCACCATATCCTCCTCCAGCAGCTACATTTTAATAGCAAAGATTTGGATACTTAACTCGGAGGAGATTTCCTATTAAAAATTTTCCCACAGCCAGGTAAGAGCCCAAATCCCAACCCCACCAGGAGCTCTGGCCAAATCCTTCTCATAAGATAAAGCTCTCAAGTTTCTCATATTCTCCGCCTTTTTCTCCCTCACTCGCCCCCATACTTCGTTCCTCTCTGCTAAATATGTTCATTTTTTATCTATTTCAGGATGGGATTTTAAATCATTTTTTGTATATAAAGAATTCAGCATACAGCTGTAGGGCAGGGTGACTAACAGCAACTTTGAAACTCTGTCCCTTACAGATGTAGCACAATATTATATAAATCTGTTCAGAAAAAGACTGGAAATGCATGTCTCATGTCCCAGTCCAATGCTCTTTCATTTTACTCTAAGTTAATGATCTACTGTGCTGTTTGAAAATACTGCAGTCTTGTAAAGACTGATCTATCAGGGCAATTTATAAAATACCAAGCAAAATAAGCATTCAATCAGTAAGGGGCACTCTGTACAACATACTTGAAAAACAGACATCTAATACATTTGGGTAAAGTACATGGGAGTAAATATAATAAATCCTGATGCACTAATATGTAGCTAATCTGTGGGTGACAGCATACAGTTAATAAAAACGCACATGCACCTTCCGACTCTGGGGGGGGAGGAAACAAAAGAAAAAGAGATCAATGAAAGGAAATTCTAAGGCCAAGAACAACAAAAAAGGAGCCTTACCTGGAGTAGTATTGAAGTCTAAGATGCGGTGATGAGACTGCAGCAGATCAGGATTACTAGATGACAGGGTTCCGCTGACAGGTAAAGCAGGAGGAATATGCTTCGTTTGCCTCAGCCCCACAATGCTGTCATCCTGAGACTGGCCAATTCCAATGTCACTGCATCCAGAAAGAAATAAAATCAGGACTTAAAGACATTCAGAGCTTGGGTTACACTACAGGGATGAAGGGACATCTATATTGCTACATCTTCACACTTTCAATTGTTAGTACAGTAATCGCTATTTAGAAGTTAAAATTCTCCAGGTAACGGTGCTTGCTGTCTAGCTTTGTCAACAGCACCCAAACGTCTGCTCAAAGTGAGTAGATCTGCCTTCACTACTAAGCTCTGAGGAGCTGCTAGGCTCGTTATTTTTTGACAATTTCTCACAGCGGCCAAGATCTTTATTCAGAAAGTGGTACATACCTCATCATTCTTGCACTACCCCATCACCCGAACTTTGACTAATACTGCTGTCCCCTCAGCGCTGTTTTACAAGAGCTGAATTTCACCGATCTTTCACCCTGTCACAGATAGGATTTGCAACTGTACTTCAGGATGCATTGTAGCCATACAAATCTACGATCTTTCAACAGACGGATAAGAGAGGATCATTGAGATCATCTATTTTCCTACCCTGTATCACCTTCTCGGAGTTTCTCTTCACTGAACATGACTGAACATGACTGAAGTGATGCCAGCTAACTCAGAAGGCTGAGGTAAGCATCCACACTTGGGTGCTATCGGTACCCCCTCCAAAGTGCCTGACAGCTCTAAATAAAGTATGCTGTAATAAAGGTGAAGGATTTTGTCTATTAAATTGTGAAAGTCCAGGTGCCAAAGGAGGTCAGTAGTGCTAGACGGATCAGAGATAGACCTAGCATCATATTATTGATGCCAGCTAACTCGGAAGGCTGAGGTAAGCATCCACACTTGGGTGCTATCGGTACCCCCTCCAAAGTGCCTGACAGCTCTAAATAAAGTATGCTGTAATAAAGGTGAAGGATTTTGTCTATTAAATTGTGAAAGTCCAGGTGCCAAAGGAGGTCAGTAGTGCTAGACGGATCAGAGATAGACCTAGCATCATATTATAATAGGCACTAATTTGCTTGTTGCTTTTGAATTCCTAATCAGCATGTGAAGCAGAACAACTGCTACAGGAAGTAGTACTAATTTGCTTGTTGCTTTTGAATTCCTCATCAGCAAGTGAAGCAGAACAACTGCTACAGGAAGTAGAGCTGGAGCTAGACATTGAACTTTTCTATAAATATATAGATGCAAATCCTTAACAAAAATACTCTGAGGGTGTAAAATGTTGAATAGCAGCCATTATAGAAAGCGAAAACAATTACAAATTTAGCTACTATAAGCAAAGCCTTTTTAAAAGCTAAGCACATCTAAATCTGTACCTACACATGTAAATAAAGCATAAACCAGAACTTAGATTTCATTGCAAACTGCTGCAACTCTAAAAAGTCAAACTACTAAATTAAATGATGCAACACAAATGACCATTTGTACCCTAATTTTGGGCACTTAGGCTTTTGCCTAGCGTACTATCCATCCTCAGAAACCCTAAACAGAAGTAATTAAGGGCCTGATAATTATCCCTGTTGAGCTGTTACAGCACAAGCATCCTTTTGTGCTGAGCAATGAATTACTTCACCCAGTACACTCTTGTACCACTTCTTTAAGTGCTATGAATTGAACAGTACTCTGGGAAGCTAGGACAGTAGCTCTGGGCATTTAAGACACAATTTTAATTACATGGATACAGCAACTGCTTTTCAGAAGGCAATGCAACTCAAAAAAGGTTGGAGGGATATCTCTGCATGGTGCATTTGGGTTTTGTTGTTGTTAAAAACCAAGATAACTCTGTATTACTAAAATGTTTTATGAAGCGTAAACCGCAAGCCATCAGAGTGACAGAAACACTCAAAGTTCCCTGGAAAAAAAAGTTCTTGGATTCTCTCTCAATCAGAAGTTAAGCTGAATCTGAGTATCTGTATTTTAGTACTTGCACATAAAGCACAAAATACTGTGACAAGCAGTGATGATCAACTCCGCACACAGCACTTTTATGCTATGCCACAGGCAAGTCAGTCTTTCACTACAACCAAAAGCACTCCCAGCAATTGAAACCTTGTCTTTCAAGTAGGAACCACTCATACACATGCAATAAACCAAGTAAACAAAAAACCCCAAAGCCCCCAAACCTCAAAATGCTTTCTGGTGGTTCTCAACAACTATATAGTATATTCCATAAATGTGCTAACACTAGTATTTTCTCTAAATTCAAATCAAATGAAGACAATGTGACCCTCCCTCTTCTATTAATAGTTTCACCCGCATTATGTATTCCTTTTGCCGTTTGTCAGTTTTATATAATCTTATACCTATCCTGTGCGTCATGACCAAAGCAGCTTCAGAAAAGTAGATCAACTGACAAATGTCAGGTGAAAAAAAGTAATGTTTCTAAATTCTTTTCGATTCTAAGTATTCACCTTACACTCAGTTTACTCTATTTTTAAAACTTGAATCAGAATCTGAGCGAGTTCTAACTTACACAAACAAGAACCCGAGAAATTTCAGATACGAATAGCAATGCTAGAAAACTCCATGAAAATCAACTGCCCTTGCTGTTAGGTAAAATATTATATTATGCCAGCGAAAGGAGACTGTGGTTTTAAAGGAAAGGCATTTCTATTGCTCTCTGTACGCGTTTGCCATGCAGGGAGATAGTATTAACTAAGAAATCACTTTCCT
>NW_009597455.1:38453-63567 GCF_000690535.1 Cariama cristata
AAACAGGGTAGAAGGGATAATGGAATGGTGGAGATGTCTGAACGCTTCTTCCTTCAAAATGCAGTATACTGTGCATCCCACTGCAGGGTTGCAAAGAGAGAGGAGAGAGAAGGGCTACCTCTGTGTTTGGGATGCTGCACTATGGACCAGGCAGAACTTTGCAAGACATGGAGGTGGGGGTTGTGTTTAATCCTTATTTGGAGCAAAAACCACTCTGGATTAGAAGAGTAAAGAAAGCAAAGAGCTCGAATTGGGGGCTGTAGCCAGAAGCACACTTCAAGAGATACCTCGTAGCTCGTGGGGAGAAGGAGATTTCCCAGTAGATGCAGAGGAAATGTTTGCTCAGTTTGGGAACTTACTTGATATTATTGGACTAAAAAGCAAGACTGAAGGCAGGCATTATCTCCTGCTCAAATTGATTCACCTTTGATACTGATTTAATGTCTCATGAAGCAGACAAGCTCCCTCTAAAAGTGATCTCGTTCTAGTTTAAAGATTGGTTTGATCTGGATACATTCTGAAGGCACTGGAGTCCTCTGCAGTATTCATATTCAAAAAAAGGTGGATGGTTTCACCTCATAAGCTAGCTGATTCATGAGGTCTTTAAATACCTACTTTAATTGAGTAACTCAGCTTTTTCATCCTTCTTGATTTTTGGTATTTAAAACCACTTGAGAATATACCTGGTAAAGTCCCTTAATATAGGCAATGGCATTATTAGGAAGAATGAGGTAGAAGTTTCTACACAACAGGGGGGAAAAAGCACAAACAGTTAAGTCTACAGCTACACATCTCTATGCAGAAACCATGCAGACAGAAACAACTGAATGTCAACAGGCTTTGCAGACAAATTGCTATATATAACACACAAAGTAAAGCTAGCAAAAAGGAAAAGAAAATAGGTCAAGTGTACTGTTTTCCTGAGCCTTACCCAAAGAGTTCCCTGCACAAAGTGCAAAAATGAAAGGAGTCAAAGAAAAAAAGAAAACCAACAAGATAATTTGATGCAAAAGCTGTGAACAATGGTGAACAATGCAAAAAAACCACCCCAACATCACGTTTAACAGTATGCATGGCTCATCAGAGGAACAAACATACAAGACCAGTAAATAAAAGAAAATATTCTAAAGACAAACAACATAAGAGGATTTACAGCTTCTCCTCTCTTGAAGTGTCTTTGCGACAATTTAAGAACTATCCATTATTTGGATATAATAATTTGTATTCATTTAACCTTTACATTACTAACATTCTATTTATAATGTTTCAGAACAGTATTCATTTAGTAGGGAATACCTAACATTAGTTAAGCAAACTTTTTTTTTGAAGTAATAGCAGGAAAAAAACCTCCAGATTTTCAGCACAAGTGTCTTTCTCATGAACTTAAATAGAACGGATTACTTCCTCAGTGGGACACAGAAAAGAAAAATTGGAAGAGAAAACACTGATTACACATCAACTATCCTCTACAATTCACTTTTCCCATCGATGCCATCTGTCTTGGCCAAGAACCAGATTCCCATAAAATCATATAAAACTCATTCATCTATTGTTTCCAACCATCCTTATCAGAACTCTACTTCTAAAATGTGTTCATAGAATAAAAGGTATCAGATACCATATTTAGTTTTAATTTAAAAAATACTCAATTCTATCAAAGAACTCAAGTTAAAATTTTAACCTCAGTCTCCCTTACGGCAGTACGTAGAAATTCTTATAGACCACTGGAATGGGGATAAATTGAAGTCATTGCTCTTATCAATCATTTGCAAGCAAACCTGCTTGCAGAGTTATCCTGAAATTAATTGTCTGGGATGATCCCAGTTAACAGTCCTCTTAAAAGAAAACAGGAAATGATATGAAAAATTATTTGTACCATCACTTTATCTATCGGAAGTAAAATACGTTCATATTGAAGTCAGGAGCTGTGTTGTTAGTAGTTTATGATCATTCAAATGTTAAGATTGGTTTTTTCCAGTATATTTTTTCAGATATAACCATGGTTTGCACTAATAAATATAAAAAAGCATCATGACAAATCATAAGTATCATGAGAAACTATTAAAATTTAACAGAACGCAAATATTTAAGAGGAAATAAAAGACTCACTTGTACGGTTTCTGAGGCAGAATACTGATTCGAGTCTTGTCAAGTATCTTCTTTAATTTATTTCTTCCCCCAACCGTGTTGGCTTTACTTTTCTTATTTACTTTTTCTAATCCTATTACCTGCTCCACATCAACGGCAAGGTCTGGGATGGAATAACGACTCGCCTTTTTAATATCACCAATTTTAGGCAGGTGGGGAGCACCGTTTCTTTTTTCCTCTGACAACCGTGTTAAGAGCTCTTTAAAAACTGCACAAAACAGGAGAAGGGAGGAAAGAAAAAGAACAAAAATGTAAAAGAAAGCTCTGTGCACCAGATCAGTTTAATATTAATCATTACAAAAAACTGATGAGGATATTCTGTAAATTCAAGTATTAAATTAATTTAGATATAAGGATTTAAAAAAAAAAATTAAGTTTTAAAAAGGACATTCATTTTCTAGAGTATGAATCAGAAAAACAGTAAATTGGCCCAGCTCAGGATAGAAATACACTAGATAACCACACGGTTGCACGGATGGTGTCAATAGAAGGAATTTGAGTTTTCAACCTAAGCACACAAGCTTCTGCAGAATAGTAGCATGCATAAAAAGAGCAAGCCAGACAAAAATGAGATAGGAAAACTAATGACCGAGAAGGAAGGTTTTATACAGACAGCCGGCAACAAAAGCTCTCAGATGGACAAGAAATTATTGGCAACAGGATCAAAAAAAAAAATCAGAAATCAGAGGGGAAACTGCGAAGGAGTCATAAGGAAAATTAAGAGAGACTACTGAAACATGGATGTTTTACAGGGCTGTAGCATCCATCTGCCAGATATAAAAAAAAAACCCCACTCAGTTTCTCTCTGCTCCCTAGCAAAGAGTCATTTCTGAGGCAGAAATACCTGATGATTTTGTGATTTAGTTCTACTGCAACTTTTAGCTTCACAAAAATGTTTATCTATTTATATAAATCAAACAAAACTGACTGAGAGATCAAGTCACATATTCTGAGTGTGAGAGGAAGTCTCCACATGTAAATGGAAAAATCATCTGATGAGTTGATTTGTAGTAATAAATAAAAACTGATAATTAAAACCAAGGACTGTAGGAAAAAGTGGGAACAAGGGCAACTAGCTAAGGATGAGTATTAGGGGCTAGGTTTTACTATTATGTATTAATTTTGTCCTTAATATTCATCCTTATCTCCAGAGGTACACAACAAATTGCCAAGAGACTTCAAAAGCTTCAAATAAGACACAGAAAGAAAAGTGGAGGAGAGTAATCTGAGCCAATAACTGTACTGCTGAGTAGGAGCTGGGGGCTGGAGAGACAAATTACATATGCTAAGCAAGCTTATACAGATACATTAAGAAATGCCTTAAATATGAGAAACAATTGAAATGTTAGAATTTGACTGCAAAGCAAAAAAAATCCCCAGGAAAGAGATTTGACAAATAACTTTTGGACATAACCTAAGCATATTTAATCATCACTGTGGTAATATTCTGCCCTGCTTATTTGCGATGAAGAACCTGATTCTGAAAGAGATACTTGAGGAACACATCACTAAATTATATAAATAATCCAAGTATCCAGTGGTAAAAAAAAAAAAAAAAAAAAAATCAAATAAAACCCACACATTATTTATTTATGATGCTAACTGAGGTCATAAGCTGCTTAAAGACTCCTTCATGTCTGCTTTAGTACTCGGTAGAGGGAGAAATGAAGGGAATAGATTCAGAGGGCAGTGAGATTATTTTCACCGAGCTGGCAAGAAAGTTTTTATTAACCTTGTTGCACTCATTGTAGGTGTGGACTGAAAAACTACGAGCAAATCCACCACACAGATTAAGATCACTGATTAACTGAAATTCCAAAAGAGGCTTCATTCTTGAGAAAGGACTAAATGTTACATGTACAAACACATTTTGTAATTTCGAGCTAAATGGTTGCAATAGTTCCCCTTAATCCAGAAACATGCACTTGTGAGAGTGAAGTCACTTCATATAAGAAGTTTTTCATAAATTTTTCTCTGCAATTATGAGCTAAGGTATTTTAGGACCTGCAAGCTTCCTTCTTCTATCCTCCCCAGTACAAAATTGTTTCAAACAAAACTATTTTAAACTATTTAAAAAAAAAATTAATACTCCATTTAAATTAGAACAGAAATTAGAATAAAAAGTGCACACAAACTTACCAAATAAATTGGTTTTCACAGTGATAGACAGATGAGTGTTATTTCTAAGGATTTCCATGGCTTTTGACAGCTGAATATTTTCAAAGTTTTGACCATTCACTTCCAGTATCTAAAAACACAAACAGGTAGCATTATTTTTATTTAGCAAAGAGAAAGGAAGCAAAAAAATAGTGTGTATGGGGGGACCATTTTGAAACTACATACCTGGTCTCCACGTTTCAAGCCTGCTTCTGTAGCTTTGCTACCAAAATCTACACTGTCAACAAAGATTCCAAATCCCTTTTCTGACCCTCCCAGCAAGATAAAAGGCAAAGGGGCTTCTCGAGATGGCTTTGTTAAGGTTATCAATCTTCGTTTAGCTTTAGCAGCGCAAGCAATATTTAACAGCCTCAAATGTCCACCCATTTTCTGTAAGGGAAAAGCATCATTAGTTATATATAACAACAATCTGGCTACTCCCTGCCATCTCAAATTGTCAGAAAAACCCCTCACTCTTACCTCCCTCTCCAAATTGTTCTCAAATTCTTCCAGAAATCGAGTCATAGCAGGATCTCCTTCAAAATCATTGAAGTGATTGTTCACCCACAACAATACTACCCGTGTAACCTGAAAATTAATCAAGAATATAAAAAATTTCCAGGAATATCCAGAACTGCACTAGTGCCAAGTCCTTTAAAAATACTGCTCCTTAAAGCTCCTGTAAATTCCCATTGGAATCCTAAATATTATATATATACACCCAAACCTAACTTGAATACGCAAACATTTACCAGGAGGATAGAATGTATTAAGTACAAAAACTGCTTTCACTTATATAAGCAATTGTATGTTGTATTTCACAAAGAATACTAAGAGTTAGAAAATTAACACTGGCTGTATCGTATTTGATCAAGTAGGGAACAGAGCACAAATACAAGGCAACGAGTTAGATCCATTTCTGACTTATAACAACAATTTCCTGTTCATGTACATTTCCAAATCTGCTTAATTCTTCAAGCACATGATCATAAAGCTTCTGATACTGCTTTATATTGGTTCTCGAAACTCATAAATCTTTAGATAAGCCACTATTAACTTCATTAGGCATTTACCTGTGTAAGAGAACAATTGTACGTTTAGAGAGGCAGGAAAAAGGAGCTATTGTGAGAAGCAGGAAAGAGGTTTTAACAGCAAATACATGCAACTTTTTTCCTTAGAGTCAATCTTTCAGTTCACCACTCCTCCTTCCTTCCCCACCCCTACTCCCCCCAAGCAACTACGATTATCAGGTTCAGAAAGATCTCAGCTGGTATTTTACAGTTTGTTAGGAAAAAAAATCCTAAAGGAATACTATCAACTAATATTATTGAAGATAAAGCCAGAAAATAACAGCTGCATTTTTTAAAACTATATGCTTCCACTATAAAATTTTATCTTAGTATGCGACTTGACGTGGACCATCGGCAGCACTTGTCCTAACAAAATAAAAGAGTTTCGATGTCTAGAATTACTATTGATTCACACTACTTTTAAAAAGCTCCTGAATCCATAACAGTTGAGCCACTCAAAGTTCTCTCTAAAAAACCAGCCACATTTCTTTTGTTATGCTGGGAAAGTGAGTTAGTAGGGGAAAACCTCTAAACATTTCAAAAACTAGAGCTTAAGAACAAAATCTCATACAAATTTCAATCAGCTAAAGCTAACCCCTGTCCGTTCTTTGCGTCTGTGCAAAATTTAAACCCCTGCAGCCTCTTATGTTAAAAGTCTGACACCAGGCATCCAAAACCAAACTGTGCCACCCTCATATAAAGTTTCCAAGTAGCTTGCCTTTCATCCCAGAAAAGCAAGCGAATTCAGAAGAACTGCCGAAACAAATAACCAAACTCATCAAATCCTTCAGAACTCCTCTAACAGGAGGCAACTGCACAGCACTCCGTGCTGCAGCTCCCAGCCACAGGGATGTAGGCTAGGGGTAGCATTTCTAACATATTTAAGATTTGTCCACTTTTGAAACTGAAGATGAACCTCCTTTCTGTTAAACATCCTCAGTGTTTTTCATTAATGTGGATGACACTGGAAGATTCAGACAATGTCTGGTTAAATTAAGGCTAATTGCAGATTTTTAAAATTGGCTGGGAAGTTGCAAGCCATGCCTTGTAACATTTTAAATCACTGCAGTGAGAGCTTCAATATCAATGCTGCTTTCAAAGCTGGGACTTACTAATGTACACCCAACGACACTGCACTGGAAAGGATTGAAGGGTGACTTCCAGAGGAATGCCATTACCTGTGTCACAACCAAGAACCGCATTAAAAGAGGATTAAAGCTGTAAAGTCAAGTACTCTGCTGCTGGGCAAAATCATCAGTAAGATTGATCTCAAATGTTCCACTTTGATTACTACTGAATACTGATGATCCTCAGGAAGTTTTATGCACCTCTTTCCATCTCCTCACTGCCTACCAGCCCCTAATATGAAACAGCCAAAATCTTCCAGATTCCTTGTGCCCCACTTGTCCCAATCTGTTCTCTGACTTTTGCCTTTCTGTCAGCGCTACTGGATGTCAGAAAGGGTTGGTTATTGAGACAGCAGAACAGAGAGCTGCTCCGTTTTCAGACCTGACACCAGCAACTGTGGTGGCTCAGGCTTTCACAGAGGCTGAGGGGATTATCCATTGGAGGACAAGAAAAATAAATTTAAAGATGAACTCCAATATTATAGCTCTGGAGCTGTAACAAGCCTATGCTAAACAATATTAGCTGCAAAGCCTATCCTCTCTGCCAAATGCAAGATCATTCCTCTAAGGCAAAGATATACTAGAATTTCTAGAAGAAATACCCAGATTTAAATAAAAGTTGAAAATCAAATTTCTCTTTAACCTTATTGATATAATTCCCTTGGTTTTAAATTTGTGAAAAAAAAAATCTGGTAATTTTTACTAGTTTTTTTACATACGAGAAAGTTGTATACAAGTGAAAAATAAAGCATTAGTGTGAAGCACAGTATAGCCTCAATAGACAGTGTGCCAAAACTGGATATACAGGGCCTTATTCCTCCATCATGGTGGTTTTGTTTAGAGAAGAGGATGTTTGATTGCCTTCTTGTGTTTGGGTTGGTTTTTGTTTTTTTTTAATGCTGTGTAAGGCTCAACAGATTCTTAACAATGCCTATATTTTCTAGTCTCTTTATATAAAAATAAGTTATCACAAAATGTTTGCCAAGTTGTGTTAACTAGTATTATGTATGCAAAACACAGAACTTAGTTATATGCTCAGATTTCGAGATACAATGGAATTCTATTGAATGATACTAAATAAGAATACTGATTATTGGAAAAAAGCCTTCCCTATACTTGCAAGCAATTAAGTTATGTTGTAAAAACATAGTAATGTAAAATATGGCTAATTTGCCTTGCCTGAACACATTAATGCTTAAATAAAATAAGGAAAAACTGTTCTTTTAGTTTTATCCATATATTCTCTCATTAAAATACGTCACCAGATATTTGTGTCTTATTCAGTTTAGCCATTCTCTTTAAAATATATTTTATTCTTAATAGCTTATATTTCAATGCAAATGGTAACAAGTATGTAATTCTGGGGATTTTAACCTTATCCCTGAGGCTGGGGTCATTGAACCACTCCAACAACTTCTTGCCCACTTCCATTGGGCTGGAAAGAAAGGTCCGATATGTCAACAGGAAGTCTTCTATAAATGTTGGGTCTACCACAGAGTGCTCTTCCACCAAATGCATTGTTAACCTTTCAGCTGTTCCCTATTAAAAAAAAAAATCTTAGTTATTTAAACAGATTTTCAACAAATGCAAATTTGTTTTCTTGTAACATACTGAAGATGCATTACACTAGAAAGAATACTGGCACCTATTGACTGATGAGCTAAGCAAACATAACAGCTTAACGATTGTGATAAGAAGTGTAAAAAATGTATGTAATTAATTTCTACAGAAATCACCCAGTTATCAATGTGCATAATTATAAAGAGAAAAAACTAGAAATACTAATTGTCTATTTTCAAATACATATTTTTGTAATATGTATCTCAACTAATGCCGGATCTAACTTGCCAAATTAAGAAGTTCACAGAACACAGACTTTTGCAAGACACTCCTTTTTTTGCCTTTACCTTGATGACAATGTGACCTTTTCTTGTTCCAGTGCGATCAAGCTCCCTGTGCTCCTTCACCATCACAATCTCCCCTTCCTCTTCAACCTTCTGCATGTTCTTTTCCACTTGATTGAGGATACGGCAATAATCTTGCTGGGCTATACAAACAAACTGGAAAGAATCATCACGCACCAGTATTAAAAGGTAAAATTCAGAAAAGCATTTAGACTTAAGATACAAGTACTCTATTAATAGAAAAGATAAAGTAGTTTCTCAACCTGCAGTGAGCCAAATTTGGCTTTCCAGCAGTTCAGCTGTAGTAAGCAGGTGAATACAGGAGCACAGTACTTCCACTACAATCTTGCAGTTAGAGAGGACCAAGATTCATCAGAGCAAAATGATTTAGCATCATCAGCCATTTTTGTTTAGCTGCTTTGACCTCCTCTCTTCTGGAGATGAAGCTCAGTATGCTAGCTGGTAGTTTTTTCTCCCATGCAAGCTTTTGTGTGGTATTTAGAAGGCTTAAGAGATTGAAGGGAAAATCTAGCTTTTATTTTTTGTGCCTATTGCTATTGTAAATAGTTTTCATTTATAAAGTCAATCATTAAGAAAACTAACATTTATTCAATTACATGAGTGCAGGCACACAGAAACAAATTACTTCTGGATTAATGCATACAGCAGGAAAAATATTTTCTACAATCATCTGTTCAGCCAAGAATAAGTGCAAGAATAAAAATCTTAAGAATATTCCTAGCATCCACACTATGCAAATATAATTAAGACCACCCACTACAACTTAGAAAAAGAAAATATTGTACACACTATGAATTGCCTTTTATAACTTGTTAAAAGTTTTACAACTTTGTCTCTTTTTTGAGGGAAGATTAAACTGTCTTTTTATATGAACTTGAGTATTTAACTGCAAAGAAACAAGAGTGTTTCTTCTGATTGAAGAGTTGTTAAATCATGTGCATTATCCTAGTAAGATATCATTTATACACTTTCGGAAGTTACATGGGCAAACTAAACCAGGTGATCCCATTAACACTTTTCCACCCATTTCAAAGGGCATCCACTGGAAGCTTAATTAGCCACCGGGAGTAAGCAAAATGCTTAATTCACCCAGGGCTTGGCTATTATTTTCTGGATGGGAATAAGCAAATAGCAACCACATATCCAGCTTAGGCTAGTAGTTTTATGCTATGAGAAGCATTCTTTATATTTGACTGCTTGCATTATAGCAAACATTAAGGCATTTTCCTTGAAAGGCCAGATTAGCTGAAACTAGAAGATTTTTCCACTCAAACCGTGGGAGAGAGCGCTTCTATTACTTTAAGATTCAGCAGCTGAGTTGATTAAGGAAGAATGGCTATTACTCATAGAAGTAAAAGAGCCTGTAATGGCTAATGGACCTTGAGATCCTACTAAGGGGAAGTTTGAAGCAACAGATACATGCAACAGGCTGCTGGGCTTCAAGTTCTGGAGAAAGCATGTAGACAAACCTCTTCATCCAATATGATCCCTATCCAGATGAAGAGAACTCAATTTCCCAGGCTGTGTGTAAGCAGGAGCCATATTTCCTAACTATTGTACAGGGTTACACACTGGAGATTTTATGTATATTCAGTTTCAAATAAAAACGCGTCTGGTATTGAGCTGCATTACGCCTACAGATATGTGATTTTGCGTGTATTAGAGTCTGACACTCTACCTGGCAGTCATCTACTTTGGTTCTCATCACTCCTTTCATATATTCCTTTTCCATGGTAGGGGAAACGCCAAAACTGTTCCCCATGCAGAGTATCTCTGTTCTTCCATCAGGGTATGTCACCTCCACAGAGCCATTCAAAATGACTGACCAGGAATCCAGCTACAAATCAAATGTTGCAGGATATATGAAGACTGAATCACTTAACATTGTAATATCACACTATATAGATATAACTCTCACAATCATTCCAAAGGAGAAGTCATTGTTTAGCACCTATTAAAAACATTTATACACTAGTTTACCTTAAAGGTACAGCTATTTCCAGCATAAGAAAACTGGGATCTTATCTTTAAAGTTAAGAGTTTAATGTAATCTTTAATGTTAAGTTTAATGTAAGACTGTAAAAATACATTAAAAAAAAGAAGGTTTTAAAAGACCACTTAAACACTGAAATAAACTCCCAAAATCAGCTCCAATAGGCAGGAAGCATTTTGTACATTATGAAGATTATTTTCTTAGGCTTTTATTGCATAATAAATGTGCAAGTGCTTAAATAAAAGCTTTCAAACTAACCCAGAACAAAAAAAGATTAATTTACCTGCCTAATGTTACTTTTTTTTTTTTTTTTAAAGTAACAAAAGAGGACCTTAACCCTGTGGAATCTGGGATGTTTCGTATAATAGGAGAGTCAAAAGCAACTTCTACTGACCTCTTCCCCATCGTTTAGTACAATAGTTCCTGCTCTCTCCACAACTGCAAACACCATTACAGCACAGAGCTCTCTCCTCACTGACATTGTCATGTTGGCAAAAGCAGGCAATTGATGCATGAATTCCAGTAGTTGTTCTGAAGGAGAAAAAGCCCAGAGTCACGCATGTCAAAACAACAAAGCACAGTAAAGACAGTTCTTCAGCAAGATGCCTGAGGCTACTTAAGCTAAAATGCTGCACAATCGTTTCTGTATACTAATAAATCATGTACAGTGGCCTGTTGTAATTACTGGGTATTTTGTAGACCCAGACGAGCTGGTCATATCATCAATAGAAGCCCTGCAAAGTAAAAGTCAGCATAATGGAAGAATTGTAATGTAACCAAGAGCTCTGAATACAACCAATGATATCTGTAATACTCCAGCCAGGGCAATAGCTCCCTTAAGACTATGATAGGCCTATATAAAACACAGCACGCCATTAAGAAGGGAAATTTCACAAAACTGAGCAAGTTCATTGGTAAAGCCATCCTTTCCTAGGCCAGACTTAACAGTAAATTGTACTTGATCATCATCTGGTGGATTCACAAAGTTCCCCTTGGATGGACCAGACAGGATTACTGCCTTAAAGGTGACTACTGCTGCTCCATCTTCTGCATGCACAGGAGTTGCACTTGTACTCAGTGAATTTCTCCGATATTTTCTTTTTTTTTATGTTGTTCATAACTACAGAATTCAATTTTTCTTAGTAGTCCTGCTGAGGGATTATATGCCCTAAATGTTAGCCATTTTTGCATTCAGTTTCACCTAAAAAAACCTACCGGAAGTAGTCAATAGGACCCCATCTTTTTCCTAAATTTTTCTTTACTCAGAATCACAGAATGGTTAAGGTTGGAAGGGACCTCTGGAGGTCATCTGCTCAAACCAGCCTACTCAAGTAGGACTACCTACAGCCAATTGCCCAGGACTGTGTCCAGATGGCTTTTGAATATCTCCAAGGAGGAAGACCTCTCTACCATCTCTCTCAGCAACCTCTACAGTGCTTGGTCACAGTAAAAAAAGTATTTCCTGGTGGCCAGAAGGAGCTTCCTGTGTTTCAGTTTGTGCCCATTGCCTCTGGTCCTCTCACTGGGCACCACCCTGGCTCTGTCTTCTTTATACCCTCCCTGCAGGTATTTGTATTGATGAGATCTCCCTGAGCCTTCTCTTCTCCAAGCTGAACATTCCCAGCTCTCTTAGACCTTCCTCATATAAGACATGCTCCAGTCCCTTAATCATCTGATAATCAAACTTAATCATCATTTAGTCATACTTTGATGAAAGGAAAAAATTAAAACTCAGCAGTGAAACAGATTAAATTAGAAATTGTAAGAATTTGAAATCTAGTTCTGTCTTGCTTTCAATGTATTAAACTATATGTTAACATAGCAAATTAGTTTGATCAGAGGCACATTTACGTAAAGGTCTTAATGGCTCCAATGTTTAACACAAATGTGTATCTTCGGTTGAAAACAGACACAAGATCACATCTTACAATTAAAAAATTTGATGTAATAAGCATCCAGTGTTGACATTAATGTTGACCTTGCCAAGGTTCTGTCTAACTCTTTTCCAGTACACAATGATGTTTACTTCATAAATCAGTTCTGATACCAATGGGAATTTGGAGCTTGAGATTGAAAGGGCCAGCAACTAATAGTTTGTTTTCCTCTTTGGCTGTACTCATTCACCAGCTGAATTTATGACATTTATGAATCACCTTACAGAATAAACACTAAACTTACCAACTACAAAAGCCAATGCTTAAAATAAAACCCCAAGCTGAAAAAGTCTGGGGTTTTTTTGGTGAAGGAGAACGAGTTTGACAGCATTTTACTACATAGCAATACTTACCAATGTCATCATCTGTCCTGTCTATTGGGTCTTTTTCCAAGCAGTCTCTAACAATATCCCTACTCATCAAAGGATCCGATGCCCTTTCAATGTCTTCTTCGTCATCATCATCCTCAGAATCCACTGCTGTCTCTGGCAACCCACTGAGATCCATATCACCAGCCTCACTTTCTGTCGCCTAAATTCACGTACAAACAGTTAAAAAAAAAAAATCAATTAAAACATTCAAAAGCGCTCTTCACTGCTACAGTTTTCCAGTTAAATGTACAGAAATGAATTCTATCATCCAGCAGATCACTCAGAAATTCACTCAATATTTTTATATTGCTTTTTTCTTTACATATCTTTTTAAAACAACTAAAAATTAATTAACTCAAACCCACTGTTTAAACAGGGCTTTTAACACTAGTTTCAATCAGCCACACATAAACAGGATTTTACAGACATTATTTAATCAGTAGGTCTTGGGGGAATTGAAGGCAGTTATATTTCAAGGAACAATTTGTTGGAATATTAGCTAAATATATTTTTTTTTAAATAAACAATTCATTTAAAACACTTTCTCTTTCCACCCCAACTTTACATTTTCAGACATTTAGGAACGCAATGCAATTTTAAGTAGACAGCTTTGGGAAATAAGTACAACATCAAAACACTACAGGAATTTTGCTATCTCCCAGTAACATAGGACTGTATTTTTCTTTTACAATTCCAGTTGAACATAGTTAAACATGGCTTTCATTTGCTGCTAAAATGTGTAAGAATTTACAGATGCAGAAAAAATGCGAAGTCACTGCTTAAACACAACAGATGGACTACATGGAATATCTGCCAAACTTAACCTCCTTTAAATCGTACTAAAATGAAGGAAAACATAGTCCATATATAGCCTGAGGTCATTAATATAGCACCTAAAGGTAAATACATTTTAATGATTCAGTTTTAAGGCCAAACACTTAATAAATCCCACAAACATTTGCCTGTAACAGCTGATAAAGCTGCTTTTTCTCAGAACCCGATTTAATACCATGGCAGCGGCCAAGGCTCAGCTATGACAATTTTTAAAGAAATGCAAGCTTCTAATGAGCAACTTTTAAGTCATGGCTTGAGAAATCAAGTCTCACATGCCTTATAGGGATGGCTTGTTTCTGACACTCTGGAAGCACACAATACATTCACATCTACTTTAAAAATACTACATATGGCAAACACAACTACTAAAGCCTGTTTTATCGATCTGTCTCTCACACTGGTTAAAAAACCCCACCCAAAACTAGGTCACCCTCCAAGCACAGAGAAGGTAAGACAAATTACGTTGGTATTTTCATAGTATCATCTTCCCTATTCCTGCCTCACTAGCTGTGGCTAACATCTGTTACTTTAATGCCATTATACGCAGCCACCTTATGAATGGGAGCATATGGCTGGAGACGGATCAGGGCAGCTAGTGTCGTTCTTAAATCCTTCTGTCCTACAGCACAACACAAGCTTTGTAGCAGGGTCTCGTCAATATAAAAAACATAACAGCATCTACAACACAATATTCAAATTATTCTCACTTTGTGGTGTTTGTTTTTTTTATTTTTAAAAAAAGAAAAAATGCTGAGCGTTTTTTTAAGCAGGATAAAGAAAGATGTTACTGTCATACAAACAAATCACAAAAATGATCGCACTGATGGCAGTTTTTTCATTAGCAGTCTTACTGTGTTTAACACGCGTGTTCCTTACGAGATATTTGAAACAGTTGCTGTAACTACTCTTTCAAAACAGCCTTCATCAAAAGCGACTGGTGGAAAAATTAGTGATGATGAGTCAGTAGACACACACAGCTCATGACACCAATGTGTCAGAACCAGAAGTCTCCAGCAGTGACAATTCCAGTGACAGTGGCACTGACTAACTCGCAGTCAATTCTGCAAACCTTCCCATTACTAACAAGTGCTCCTCCCACCTGCCCAGATTAACCTCTCCCAAAAGCACATTAGTAAAATGAATGCAGAACTAAATTTAGTCACAGAATGCTAACATACATGAGAAAATTCGACATATTGTACAAAACGTGATTATGAAAAGAAAAGTTATTTGACTGTCTTAAAAAGATAAAACAGAACTGGAGAGAACTTGAAGCTCTATTATCAGGAAAATTGACGCTATTTAAAAAAAATTCTCATACTGAAATTAAATGCAACTTTGTGTTCAGAAAATACTAAAGGCTACAAGCATTTCCTGAAGATGATCACTTTTCACAGAGCTAATTAAATCTTTTTGACAACTGAAGGTATTGGTAGAAACCTAAATGATAAAGCAACTATTTCTAACATACTAGTTATCAAAAAATACAAACTACTGCAACAAAGAAGCTGAGAACTGAATGCAACAATCCACAGAGCAGTAAGAAAATTTATTAACTTGACACCTTTAAATATAAACCTAATCTTTCAAGGAAAAAACCCCACTTTTTTTCCAAGCAATTTTCTGAAAAAATCTTACAATTACACAAAAATGAGCAAAGGCACACAAACGTAGCCGTTCCACACAGGCCACATGCATCATAGTAGTAAAGTATCAAACAACTCATCCCACGAAGACTCCTTCTGTTTATACATGCAAAAAGTTTTGCATGAGTTTTGTTACGTTATTAAGAATAATTGGATCTGTCTTCATAGTAAAAGCACACACCAATTTATCTACAGAACGATTGCAAATAGCTTCTTTAGGCTTAGTAACATCAAGTACGACACAAAGTATTCAAGGTCCTCTTGCTGACACATTGAACTTCATAACCCACCTGCTTTAAATACTTTTGTACTCCCTCGTGGGTTAGAAATAGCAAGCACATCCACGCAGGAACCCTTAGTTATGAAGCAATAGCCATACATTTGTGTAAGACTAAAGGGAAAAAGTCTCTTAGCTCCTTTGAGCATAGGAGCTCCCTAAAAAACTCAAAAGGAGAAAACCCAGAACGCAACATGAATACCCAAGAGAATTTATACTACAGTCAATCATGAGGCTTAGAGATTCTCAACAGCATGTGATCAAGGATGAAATACACCTCAGAAATCAGTGCTTTCATAGGTGCATATTGTCCTTTGTTTCTTGGGTAATAAGAGAAATTAGCTCCACTTCATAAATCTAAATAGACTGCATGTAAAGAAAAATGCTGGTTGCAGCTTAAAATACAAAACAGTGTCTCTCCAAAGTCTGAATACCAGCTGCGATAAAAAATTTTCTTCACAGTTGTAAAGATGGCACGAGAAATTTGCTGCAGCTTCAGAGGAATCACGTAACAGTGACAGCCTAATATTTTATTTGTCATATCACCAACAAGAAAGTCAGGAGACTAAGACAGACATTTTCAAGCCTGAGGTGAAGAATTACCTCACATCTGGTACCTAAGAAGAACCTGTCCAATTTTAAAGCAGCGTCTATAAACGCTAACACTGTACTAATATGAAAATGGTTGCTCCAACTACTACGGATCTCCAAGTCCAAAATCACTTGTAGATTTGAGTGATAATAGCTAATTAAACAAATACCACGAAATAACTAGGAAAAGATGTAAAGTAGAGGAGCCTTGTGTAAGTTTTCAGTTAGTCTTTGGCTCCTTGATTGATTCGGGGTGGGGAGAATTAAAAGAAAAAAAGAACTATCATTCATCCTTAGGGCAAACTGGGGATATGGAAGACTCTGTTGGTCCCTTTAGACTGGTATGAGAGGAAACAGATTATGCCCAACTCTACTGGTCTGTCTTTTTTTGGAGGCATTATGAACATGGACATAATGAGAGAGATGGACTACATGAACAGCTAAAGAAGATGACCTCCTTTACTGCCTCATTTCTTTCTCCAACCAATTTTTGGGTATCTGTTGAGAAAAAGATCCGAAGAGGTCAAGGAGGATGTTGGCTCATCCAACAGATCTATACCTTTACACAAAAGTAACTCTTCCTCCAGTATAACAACTGCTTTATCACACACACCTGCACACACACCCTGCCCCTACTATGGGAAAGACTTGGAGAACTGCTTACAAATCAACCTCCTCTGTTTTAGGTGGCCTTCGTGGTTTTCTTTTCTACACTGGTTTGGGGAAAAAGCTTCCAGTTGATCCTAACAATATAAAAAGAAAAAACTAGAAAAGCCACATTAACTACTGATTTCTTAGTATTTTAAACAGAACATCTTAGCCTAGAAATTTTTTTATTTTTAACTATTTTCTTCAGGAAACATTAAGAAAAAAAAAAAAGTGCATCATTTTGAAATATAAATCCCCTCTGTGACTAATGTCACCACCTAAATTGACAGTCCAAAATCTCCAAACATGCAAGAGAAAAACACTGGGGACAAAATAAAAAAATAAGAAAGAATGAGAAAAAAGGCACAGAAGAAACTTGCTGCACAAACCAGAAATATGTTCATTGTCTGGTTCATAGTCCTTCAAGTCCACAAAACTAACAAAGAAAGCAGCCACATTCAGCTCAAAAAACCGACCTCCACCTTATTTTTCAGTCATTGTAGTTTAAAGGCTAAAAAAATAAATTAAAACATGAAATTAAGTATGTTTATTAGTGAAAAATATTCATTCTTTACTTCCTAATTTTTAAGCCGATACTGATACAAAACACCAAGAACACTGGCATTACACCTCTCGTGAAATCATTTGCAAAAGTCCCATTAGCCTGAAATATTTCCTCCTGTCATACAAACACATCAGATGCAGCTTCTCCACAGACAGAAATCATGGCTGGGGTTTCGTTTGATATTAGTTTTCAACTCACCGCGTAAAAGTTTACAATATCAATAAACTGCTATGAAATTCAATCCTTGTAATTATAATACATATTTGTTTATTAAATACTTATCATCTATATTACAATCAATTATAATCACTACATGCACACAAACCATACATAAATCTAAGGTAGTAAAATGATTTTTTCATACTCTGCTGACACGAGTGCAAATGGCCATGAAATACCTTAAAACTCCTTCAGTCTAAGATTTTTACTGCGCTCTCTCTTCATATTTGCTCTTTCATTATCTATTACAAAATTTACAACGCAGCAGCCCACGTCTGAAGCAGGAGTCAGTCTGAGCAGTTTTCCTCCCTAGAGATGGAAAACTGTAACAATCCAGACAACGCACACCAGGAACAGCATCCTCCCCTATCGCCAACTAATTGCTGCTTTCTCAAAAGGAGGAGACGTTTGCTGAGACCACAGGCACTCAGAACAAGGACTCTGTAAGTTATCCCTGGGCTACAAGCTGCAGAACAGATTAGAGCACCTGAACTCACCAGGAGTGATAAGGTAATGCACAAGACTTAGCAGATGCAGCGGGCAGGGGGAGTTCAGTAGAACATAGTTTACCTGAGCCGTTTCAGACATCCTTGCGTTACCCAGACCCCTGCACTGCAGAGGCTGATAGAGTCAGAAAGACTGACTTAATCTTAAGGTAAAACCTCTTTATTTTACATACAGTGACTTAGGGGCAGGCTGCATGGACTATCTGGTTTGAGAGATAAAGGTTTGGACTCCCTCAGGAAGACTTTCTGGAAGGTGGACCTTTCTTCTACGAGTTACCGTATCAGCCTCGTGAGAAAACAAAAGTTGACATCTTGAAAATTTCCAAGCGATACACACATCCTGGGAGGGTCTCGGAAAGGATATTCCTGGTTTCCTGCACCGCCGGGAGTATCTGGGCAGACACCGGAGGGCATGTAGGGCCGGCAGGAAGCCACCGGGCTGAGGCCAGGATAAGGCAAAGAAAGGCTGGCAAAGGAAAGAGCCGAGCCAACACAACGCCTTCCCAAAACAGGGAGGGGGAATAACACACAGTCACGGGCTTAAATCTCCTCGTTTTCAAACCGGGATCATCATCCGGTAATATACGTGACAGGTATAGGAAGCATTTAGGAGCCTATAGGAACAGGTATATGCTTCCATAGGGGAAGCATTAACGAAGCATGAGAAGCAAGAGCGAGCAGCCATAGACAAGAAGCAGCAGTGAATGATTTGCTTTCCCAAGGCAATACGAGACAGAAGCAAAGTATTGTTCTTGGCAAATACAAGCCAGCACACAATCTATTAACATTCAGCATCCCCTTCCTCTCCAGTCACGCTACAGAGTTAGTCACTTTACGAACTTAAGTCCTAAAATAAAAGTAACAACATTTAAGGACCTTACTAATTGGCACCTGAAATATTTTTGAGACTTGGGTGCGGTAAACACAAAGGATTATTTATTTTATTTTGGTAAGTACTTCTTACCCTAAAAGAAGGTCTTTCATGTGCAACATTTGACAAACAAATTTAGTTACAGCATTAATATTTAAAAGGAAATATTCTCAGCTCAATGCTGAAAGCATCTGAAGATTCAGCTTCATGATTTATTCAAAAAAATCCTAAAAGGCCATGAACACATTTTCACTGCAAACAGCTGCTCTTAAGGCTACAGAACTAAAACTTACTAGGATGCAAAACATGACATATCATTACCTCAGATTTCAGCAGTAAAGATCTAATTAACGGTATAATTTTTTTTAAAAAATATTTATTTTATTTATGAATTGCAAGATAAGATGGCAATCTCTCTAAATCAAATCTCTCTAAATCTCTCTAAATCATCTAATCATCTACTTGGCCCTAATGAACAGACGTCCACCCTACTGAATAGAAAAATGCCATTATGTACAGAACATAAGAATCAGAGGAACAACAATACTGAGCTTTGTGTAAGTAAATTTGAAGTAAAAAATTAACATGTACATCGCTCAGTTATGGTTTACTGTTTTTGAATAAACACTTGGGAGAGAATTAAAAGGCAAACAATTGAGAGAGAATGACTGATCCAATCTCTTGGTTTCAAAAAGTATTCCTGTTTATTTAATCCTTGACTTGACTCTAGGGACTTCAAATTACAGCCATTTTATTTTGCTGTGGGTTTTTTTTGGCAGTACTTTAACCTAACTTAACACTGCTACATTACATTTCTTTATGACTCAAACTGAGGTCAGAAATTAATGATTTACCACAATATGAGAAACCATTAACTCAAACAATACTTGGTAACATTAAGTTAAATTCCAGAATTTAAGAACCTTATCAGTTTCCACACCTGAACTTATCAATTAATTTTCTTAATAAATGTTTTTTCAAGTATGTGTATTAACACAAAAACATGGGGTTACATTCCACAGTACATGGAACATCTCAATGTTGACACAGACATAGGATATTTTAACAATTACTTTGACATTGTACAATTACACAGTTCTCAAAATATCTGTACCAAGGCACATTTAAATGAGATACTAATTGTAGATTAATTGAAGAAACCAGATAATATTTAAAATCACCAAGAACAGATCATGTTTTTAAATTAAATTTAAAAGAATACTTAAAAAGTAAATGTTCACCACATAAATACTTCAGAAAAATATTAACTCTCTCCAAACACCAACCATTCTGTCGATTCCATTATTGCAACCAAAACTTATCACAGGAGTCATACACCAGGTTGGTGACTGCATAAAGAAGTATTTCTCTGAAGTTTCTGTACAGTTGTTTGGGTTTTTTTTTTAAAAATTTCCTAGAAATTCATGATCTTTTCCACAGTTATGAAAGTTCTGCTGCAAATCTTTGCAAAAATTTACTTCCAACTTATCTAGAGAGTAACTGTATGACTATAACTACATGCCACCTACAACCATGTCTCTAGAGGTCCTTGTTATTTTTATGTTACTGTGAAAATCTTTGGAATGAAAGGTACAAAAATCTATAGAAGACTTGAAGAACAAAGCTGATTTTACATCTTCTTCACCCTCACAGTATAAACCTAAATCCTGTCTCGAAGTAATCCTCTCTTCAGAAGAAATTCTGACAAACATACTTGACTGGCATATGCTACGCCTAAAGTGTTCAGTTACTTCAACATTTTTCCCAAAGATAAACCTTTGCATTATTGCAATTACTGTCTAAATTGAACCGGAATCTTTTTATAGCCTATCTTCTCCCACAGAAAAGCCTACAAGCTTATTCACCTGAAGCAGATTATATGCTACAGCTATGCTCACAACTGGACTTGTATGTATATTTGTATAGATGATGCTTTTCCTATTGTTCAAATGGCTAAATTTGCATTTTTAGAAGCATTCCAAATAAACATTATTCCTCTTCTAGTAAACAGTACTTCATGTAGAAGTGGTCTCGCTAATTTTTTTATGATTGTTTTGATACAACAACATTTTAATTAGATTTGATTCCTTTTTTTCAGAGTAACAAATTGCTATACTTTCCTATCAGGACAAATTATCCTCTGACATTGCAAGAACTGTAAAAATCAAGTGAAGGATGTAGACTTCTTCATCTTATTTTATTTCTGATTTTTTTCCAATTTATATTTAGAGGAAGTATGCATACCCCCAAGTGCTCTAGGAACCCTCTGGATCAGTTTCACAGTAAATGTCTCCAAACTCAAGCTGCTCCAAATGAAGAGCACAGAGCTTTACAAGCAGAAGCCCCCTCAGAAGTATAACAACTCTAAAAAAGCATCAAGCAGTTCAATCTCCCCATCTTTCCCAGGACAGCCAGGAGAGAAAGCACTAGTGAGAGGCTGGCACCAGGTCTCTACAGAGTGGGGAAACTGGAATATGCCCCTCAAGTTAGGCCAGCACAGGCTGCTTACTGTGTATTTCTTTCTCCTTGCCACTGACAATGTTTTGAAGCCAACACATCTAAGAACTGTAAAACACAGCATCAAGAAGAAAAATCCCTCACATTTCAAGGTCCTAAATCTATAGTTTTGAAATTCTCATCTGTAAACATCACAGCTGCTGTTATACGTATGGCAAATCAGACAAGACAGAAAGATGAGGCGAAGTGCTGGAGTCAGGAACAGAAGCTTTTTACCTCCTAGGTCCCACCACGGACATCTGCTGGAGAGGCCACACTGGCTCTCCATGCTGAAGTTCAGGAAGATTTCCTTCCCCAAATTCACAAATTATAAACAAAATTCATGAAGCACAATCCTGAAATGTTGCGAAACACTGTCTCTACACTGCTGACTTGGACCCTGACAAACTATGGCAACACACGTCGTATTGCTGTGCTGCAGATTACTCATCGAGTTTTCAAACATCAGATCTAGTACATGGCGGATAAAACCCTTAAATTATTACAATTAAGACAAAAATTAGGGATTTTTTAAGTCTATCGAGCGCTTCTTCAGACAAAAAACTGACAACAGGCAATAGCATGGTCATTCAGCTATTAACGTCAAAACCGCTGGCAATTGCACCTCCCATCAGCATCCATTCCAGTCTTACCTGGTAGATATCAGAAAGGCTGCTGCTTCCTGAATCACTAGTGATGCTACATCCTGAGTGACTAGATGAAACGTGGGTCACCTGTGGGTGGAGACTGTCAGTAAGGTGCAGCTTTGTGAAATCTGCAGGAAGCTATAGGTGAAGCAGAAAAAGCATCATTACAATGTGAGGTAGATACACAGCAACATGAATTCAAATAATTTATGTCACACTTTACTCTCTGCCAGTACCAAGTGTATTAAGAAAACCATTGGGGCTTGAGAATGCAGCACAAAAGGGAGGTTTTTTAATTCATGCAGAGGTCACCAAAATACGACCAAATTGCTGCAAATACAAGAGATTTAGAAAACCAAAATCTATCTCTCTCTCTCTTTGAGGACAAACACCAGTGAAACAATAACCCTTATGCCAAAACTCTTCAGTATCTTGCTATGGGGCTTGGATAGGATTAAAGGACATATGACTATTGTGCTAGTTTCAGCATCATGGTTTCCTGTAGAATGGGGATTAACAGTGAGTAAAGTCACATACTTTTAAAAAAATAAAAAAAACCACCACAAAACAACAAGCACTGCTCCGGATTTGGCTAACTCTTTTGCTTCTGAAGTTGACAAAGTACATTAGAGACAAGTAAAATCCAAGCCATCGAGCTATCTGTTACACTTTGAGCCAAATAATATGATGGCAAACAGGAAATGTGGGAAGACTGACACAACTGCAAAGAGCTACAATCCTGAAATGAGTTTGCTCACGCACAGTGCTGAAAACCAAATTGAGACAGTATATTTGATGATTTAACAATCATCCACCAAGATCTGGGATGTATATTTTTACTGTTGCTTTACGCACACAGCTCCCATGAAAATCTTTAAGAACTGTAAACATTGCCAGACTGCAAAAAGTGAACTTTGATAAAGGAAAATATTTGCTGTCTGAAGAAACATTTAAATGCTATTTCAGGCATAAATCACTCCACTCCCCAAGAAGCTTGCATCCTATTGCTAGTTAATAAAAGTATGTTAATGTATCAATTTGGGTACACAATAAATGCCTCGATAATTTAAAAAACCTTTGCTCATAAATTCTTTTTGTTTGTTTGTTTCAAGTCAGACAAGGTAGATACTCTCTACAGACGTGTGTTTGCACCAAGAATGTCATACGCAGTATGTCCATCCATGTCAGTTATGAACGCTACCTTTGTGCTATTACGTTTTCCCTGGATGGAAATGAAAATAAGAGCTCATTCAGCATTAAGATCTAGTAAGTTGATCAGTATAAAAGGTTATGAAAAAAGTCATCTACGAGTCACAAGCGAGGGTGCTTGAGAAAATGATTAGCTCTATATAGCTAAAGGTATTGAATGATTTTACTGCTGTTTGCCTAGTTTAACTCTGTTTATGGAACATGCCCTGAAGGAATCTTGGGTTTAGGATTTGTGGTGAAAGCACAGACAACTGGAAACCTTAGTCTTACTTAGACTGACCAGCATTTCCTATTTTAATACCTCTGAAAATAATTTCTTCCTTATTACAGCACGACTGCACCAGTGATTACAAAAATGGCTACACTTTAAACAATTCTTTCTTAATATTTTACCCAAAAGAGGAGCTAAAAACAGGAACCAGACATCAATAACCCTAAAAAGCTTCGGTAAGCCCAGAGCTAGAGTTGATCTTCATATACCAATCAACAAAGAAAGGGCAATTAAGAAAAGCAATACTCTAATACATACAGCCACGGATGCTGCCTCCAGAAAAATCTAGTTATGCTCACCACTGTTGATGATATACCAGAAGGGGAAAATACAGCATTAAGGAGTGCATTAGTTACAGCATCTGTTGTTTCTGCTACTTCCCCTTTCAATCTGTAAGTCTGAATTACCACAAAACTGAACAGTATATGCTGATATTCAGGCCACTATATCCATTTTTTTATCAGGATGATTTGAGCCATTCTACAAATAAGTATGCATTCCATAGGCAGAACGTATATTAAATGAAGCACCACAGCTTTTGCAATGTGTTGATGACTACTTCTAAAAGTACAATCTCTTAGCACTCCAGGTTTCTTTCTAAGTAGAAATCCTACATACTATTTTAAGATACATGCATAAAGCATCTAAGATTCACACATTTAATGATAACTTAGAAAGATACAGTATTTTGAGAGTTTTAAATTTTGTAGAGTAATAACTATTTCAATCCCAAATAAATATTAACTCCATAGGGAGGTGCATGTCAACGCAGACTTGCGCATAACCAAACACGTTCAATTTTTCGTAATGCCCTGCAAATATCTCCATGTCATTAGCAATTGCATTTGTTTTATCAATGCAATAACAATTCTTAAGAACCTTACATCAAAGCAAATCCAGTTAGTATGTAAAAAAATTAAATCAAGCTATGTTTAATATAATGGCTGCACTTACTGTTTTAAATGAACAGCAAGGATTTATGTTTTGTTACTACACAGGCAATAGGAAGAGCCAGGGGATTCCACAATAACTGATGAAATACATTGCAAATAAGAGGAAGCCTTCTGAATTTTTTTGGCTGTAGACTATCAGCTGAATGTTTGGTGATTACTGGTTTCAGAATAACTCCTCCAGTCAAAGCCATGCTGCATGAGCTGGACTTGCCAAGTGATGACAGCAGAAGATCAGGAGTAGGCATTTTACTTAGGGCAACCTAACTAGTCACTTTGATCCTAATCAAATCGGACTATTTACAAGCAGAAAGCACATGCTCACATCTTTGCAGAATACTACATCTCTGTGCTACATGCCCAAAAGCGGCATCCACTTTGCCCTACCGCCAAATAAGTTAAGGTGAGAAGTTGCACCAGGGAAAAAAAGAAAATTAAATAAGCTGAAACATTTAAATTGTGAGCTCAATGAAAGGTGCGCGTGAGAAATACACGCATTTCTATCTTAGTCACATTCTGCTATTTAAAATATTTAACATAGAGAGTTCTATAAAACAGGGAAAAAAAGTAAAGCACTGATGACAATGAAAAACCACACATGCTTAAATCTTCTACTTAAGTGTGGTGGGTTGTCTACGGCTGAAAACAAGGTGCTCACC
>NW_009597456.1:0-18880 GCF_000690535.1 Cariama cristata
GGCTAAATTATATCTCACTGGTTAAAATATATCCATCTTGCACATTCTCAGAAGAGATGAGCTGCCTCTGACTATGCTGTGAATCAGTCAAGTTCTTCAAGACAACTTTTGCCCAAATGCAAATCCAGTTTATTTAGTCAGGCACAATACTGTGTTAATGCGGTTGCAGGGCTCTCGGTTGGGTTGGCGAGCAGGCAGACTGAATGCTTGCCTGCCCAGAATGTACTGCGGAGAAATAACCTCCGTTTTTGGCACAGAAGTGCTATTTCATTCAAAACAATGATACTGTTAAAAGTACAACAGTTCGGAATGAGAGCTTTGCAGAGGCATACTCAAAAGCTCAATTCAACAGCCACATGACAGGCTCAGAGGCAGCTGTAATGGCAGCAGTTCAAAGGTCTAAAGAGCTCAAAGAAGAAGGAAGCCAAAAGCTACTGTGGAGAAAATTTGTCATAACTTAGTGTCCTGAAGCACCCAAGTAAATAAAGCTAGTAAAAAAAAAAATATGTGCACTTTCCTCACCTCCTAGGAGAAATGGGGAAGGGGGAAGAAAACAGATTAAGTCATACATAATAAAACAAGAGGGTGAATCTAAACATTTTATTCTACTTTAATCACAAACTGCAGTGGAGCACTTATGCTGATGCTCCCCAATACTGCTCTCCCTTTCCTGTTCTCCCTTTCCCACACCACTGCCAACGAACTGGGTGCCAAAAATTGTCAGTCAAGGACTCCATTTTAAAGAGAAGTACTGCTCTACAGTGAGCAAGAACAGCAGAAACAAGGCTGGCTTTTTCTTTAGTAGTTCAGAAGAAAATGGCCTAAGCAGTAAAGCTCTAAACAAATCCAGCTTTTCCCACACTTGGCAGCTTTTAGTTTCCAGGTTCTGTTTTCCGGGTGTTCTAACATGCAGCTTTCAACAAAGACCCAGGACAGGATTCCCGTGCCCTGGCAGTGTGGGAAGTTTGTATCCTCAGGTGGGGATGGGTGGTCGGCAATGCCCAGGCAGCATGCACAAGACCCTCGGAGTGTGCATCCCCCGAATTAACAGGGTGGCTGAGCCCTCCTGTCCTCTTAGCAGGTCAAAAGGGTGCATCTGCGGATCCTGTGACGGCAACAGCCCTCTGCCTAAGAACATAAGGAGGGACACTGGTGTGGAATGGCACATATCCCAGGCATTGCTCAGCTGTCTTCCCAGAAGGACTATGGAAATGCTGCTGTGCTGCCTCACAGGGCATTGACTGACAGCACTGTGGAGGGATTTGGTGCTCATGGGAAGTAAAAACTCCTCTAGCTTCCCCTGGGAGTCCAGGCTTAGGCTTAGGTGGAACACAGAGTGTATGACCCAGTCCACACTGGGCAGCTGTAATGTGCTATAAAATCAGTGGTTCAAGCTGAAAATTCTCTGTTGAACAGAAGAGCAGGTTTTTTTCCAGTTTTACAAGTGTCCAGAAGAACCAAGGGTAGTATAAAGGTCTTTCAGCTCCTAATACAGCGGTCTGGGATATTACATACACAAGAACAAAAGGACAGGCTCTGTGCTGGAGGGGTCATAACACAATCGTAGTTTCTATGCTTAGTACTAACTCTGTCTTGTTTACAACTGAGGCCTAATCAAGTCCCTAACATTTAGGGGCCACCTACTCTGATACCTTTATTTCTATTGAGTTGCCTCCTCCTACATGAGTAGTTTTGAAATTTTCCAAAGGAACGCTCAGCTAGCAATCCACTACGTGGCATGAGTATGTGAGTTAGAATTTTGCCTGAAAGCCTTGTTGAAAATGTCATCTGACCTATCCATTCCTGGAAGGAGAAAGGATGTTTAACTCTTTGCTCTTTTTGCTTATCTGCATATTCAGCTTGGCTAACCTCACATAGAAATAAGAAATGGGCTGTTGTTTGTTGTTGGGTTTTTTTAATTTCCTACTTGTTTTTATCCACTGTGTACTTTGGAAGCAATACAGCAAATCATTTTGGAAGGACTTGGTTATTAGCGCATCACGATACACAGTGTGTCTTGTTACACAACTCAATATTTTTAATTACTTGCCTTTACTAGTGAGACAAAATTTAGAGTCAAGTTTCAAGTAATCCCTTTTATTGGACTAATGCAGCAATATTGACAGTCGTGCTTTAGGGATATACAAAACTCCCCTGCAGGTCAGGAAGGGGTTGACTCTAAAGAACGGATTCCTATACCAGAAAGCTGGTTTGTCAATAGTGTACAGTTAGTCCAATAAAAGGGATTACTCAAACATTGGCTCTACACTTAGTCTATAAAGAAAATACCTGAGCTTTTTAGTCAACACATTTATGACTTTAAGTATGTCCGTTTTGTGATGAATGATTCCAAACTTGAGGGTTGCTCTAAATAAACTGTAGCTACATCCTTACTACAAAAAACCAAAACCAAATCCAAAACAATGGGTCCACAACTTTCCTTGGTATATATTTGAGTAATTCTGTGTAGTTCAGGGAAGTTGCAATGACTTGCACCAGATGAGGGTCTGTTCACAGACTTAAAGTGTTAGTGTTTACGTGCCATTCTTTAGAAAGAACTTTTTATAGCCCTATAATAAGACATACAAACTACAAAAGCAAAGAAATTCATTGTCACAGAAGAGCTGTATCCACTTGAACCAAATCTGGATTTGGCTTGGTTATGATGTTTAGTACTTACGAAGGGCAGCATGCTCTCTTTCACCCTGTATTTTCATTTGCACTATGGTAGCGGTGGTAGCACCCAGAGGACCTGGGAGGTTCCAGTACAAGACCCTGACATAAAGTGTTTGTAGTCTGTGCCCTGCCACTGCAACCTGCTCTCGGTAGTTGGGTTTCCATACTCGCACACTGCCCTGGTGATTTAGATCGACTCAGAAACCTGCTGGCACTAAGCAACTTGCAGAGGTACCAGAGATAAGAATGGGTATTTCCCAGAGTCCCAAAGTGTACCCATACTTTGTTCCTCTTGTCTGTTGGTTTAAAAATATGAAGAAGCAAGACTCTGTTTACCTCTCAATGCATGTTAGACTAAAGCAAAAGCACCCAAAACACGGCAGTGACTGGACGTCACACTAGCAGAGACCAAACTGGAAGACAAGAGGCCATCACCCACTTAGACTACAAGCGCATGTTTCGTTTCTTAGACTCCCCAACTGAAAGCTTCATGGCTAAAATGAATTTGGTAATGGAGTTACAAGCTCCTGAAAATAGAGCTTTTATAAGGTAACATAAACCCTAACACAACCTTAATTATAGTGACACAATCTCTGTGCTATAAATAATGACATCTTTGACCAATATGATGCATAGTAACATGAAAAGTGATGTAACATAAGCAATGTCACTGCTAAAAGTTAAAGGGGAACACATTTTTCTCAGACAGAATACCCACTATCAATTCAGACAGCACATATCTGATCTAGATTTATGGTAGTGAATAATAGTGTCATGAATGCTAAAGTGTCTGCGCCTTTCAAATAGTTTGGGAAATCTGTAGATCAAAATCAGTTTGAAGAGGAAGCACAACCCTTCCTCTGAGATATAATTGCAACTAGAATAACATTACATATACTTTTAACATGTTTTTTAAGCAAATGCCCTCATCCTTTGTGCTCTTAAAAAACACAGCGAAGAATGACATTATATATTGACTGAAATATCTGGAAGAGGTAAGATCTATGCATCAGTGAAAGCAGGAAAACCTTTAATAAGATGGGAGATTATTCAATACCTAGAGAAAATACTAGAGTTTTTCCTTTGAAACTTAGAAAATATTTTGGCATCTAGTTAAAAATACAGCTTTACTTCAAAACCTCAGATTTACGCGCTGCCTCAACATTTCAGTCCTGATGCACTTGAGAAATGCACAAATGACAACAGATTGTGATATTCAGGGATGCACTTTGTGTTAAGCACATATTTAAGTTAAAGCAAAATATCTACGTTATTCCTGAGTCCCTGAACTCAATGGGATGTACGCATGTGCTTAAGCAGCTACTTCAGTTATGGCCTGAACCACGAATTCTGAACAAAATTTTGACAGTCCTAATGAAATAAACTCCTGTTCAAGTTAACAGGAATTTTACTGGTCGAAAATAGAGTAAGATCTTCAGGATTTGGTCATCAGCCCAGTACACGGGTAATTTCCTCACTGCTTTTCATTCCTGGGGAAATCACTTCTGTGACATCTTTACACCACGGGACACTTTAAAAACTGGGAAATAAACATAGGATCCCAGTGAAACGCAGCCAGCCCTGGGACAGAAAAAGCCGCCAATCGGTACTCAAAGCAGCAGACAGCTGCTGGAAAAGGAAACATTTTGCAATAGAAGTAATACTACACCTCATAAAATGGGCTGTGAAATACCGAGTAACTAGATAGAGAAATGAAGAGACTGACTTAACACCTGACACAGTCTCGGAGTCATCTCAGCCAGCCTCAGATGCGCGTGTTCAGAGCGGAGACATCTGCAAGATCACTGAAGGAGGGAAAGGGTATAGCGGGCTGAAATGCCCTTTGCCATTGCCCCCCATCTCTTTCTGTTTCCCCCACTCTTTTACGACTGTTGTCTGGTTGATAAAAATAGCCGTATTCATTTTTATTGCCCTTACAACATGGCCATGGTCCTGGCTCTAGATACTTTAGATTACGGTGGAGGAAGCAAGCCCTGAATCAATCCAGGGGCGTTTATAAACCCCTGTACCTACATGGCTCAGCCCTCAGGAGGAACCCATCAAACCAGATTCCTTGCAGTTCTGCTGGGCTGTCTCTGTATTTAAGTACTTCAGTGCCTTCCTAGCTAGGGTATCACGGAAATGCTGCGGCATGCAAAAACTGAGAGAATATTGCAAAAGTTAATTTTGTTTCAGAGGGATATATCCAGATAATGAAAGAATATGCCTGGATGTATTTGCTTTTTAGTGGCTTTGGGCCTGACTCTTCATCAGTATAAACCAAGAAGAAGATCAATGAAGTAAAAAGAGAATTATACTAGCATAAAAACAATGCTCTTCTGCAACATGATCACTCACAGATTACTGTAAACATGTAGTGATTCAAACAGTACATAATTTTGCTATTTTGTATTAACATTTTTAACGTGATTAAACAAAGCCCAGAGAACACAATGGCCCTGGTAAGAAAAATCTTTTCTTGCACATACATTTTAAATGAAATGCAATGGGACTTTGTGATTCAGACCTTAGTAGGCACAAAATTTAGAATAACTCTGTTTATCTGTGCAAACTTTCCTTAGCCTGTTGCAACTCCGAATGTTTTAACTGTTACACATGGGTGTTTGGTAGAATATACTAAATAAAAAGTTTACAAAGACTTTATTTTTCTCCAGCCTACAAAGGACTCCAAATCTTTACTGTTCAGCACAGCTGCCTAGAATAGGCACACTAGAGCTTTTGTCCAGTGAGTCAAACTGAGTGGGAGTGAATACCATTAACCCTTAAAACAGAATTATCTTATTCTTTTGATTTTACTGGACACTGTAATATGTTTGTGGCCATATTTGGAACATATCCGGCTTGATCTAGAAGGACACAGGAATAATAGATATCATTCAGATCATAATTAGCCATGTACTTGCAATAGCGGGATGTAAAGTAAAAGGAAAAACACTGAAAATGTTGTTTTTTTGGACTGTGACAAAGAGCTTTTTAAATGAGTTTGGGCATTTTTAGTGTCTGACTCATGTCTGGAGATTTCTGCTATATTCCAGAATCCTTTAACTTTTGTGTTTTTTATTTCTGCCTCTGACAATGACATGCTAATAGCTTCAGGCTTCCTACTGCCTTCTTGTGCATATTGCTCTCCTTTGTTTTCTGTTAGAGAGAAAATGTCAGAATTTTAGACAGTGGATTTTGTGATCGTGGCAGGAGTTAAGGAAATTTTAGTGTATCCTGTGATGACAGATTGGACCTTCTTCAGACAGAGTTTTCACAGTTTATACTCTATTTCTTTTTTTTCTTGAAACTACATCATAAACTCGTACCAGGAACAAGGAAGTATCACTTTAAGAGCCACTGATTTATCAAGTATTTACGTAAGTAAGTAGAACATTTTTGTTATTTTACCACAGATTTACACAAGGCCAATACATGCTAGAACATGAATGACAGAAAGGATTGAGGCCTGACCCTGCCCCACTGAATTTCATGGGAATAATCCCATTTTCTTCAGCCATCCGAGGACCAGAGTCGGGATCAATTAGCACTTACTCTCGGGTGGACGCCAGCACTTACAAAAGAGCACTCCACAACCAGAGACTTCGCAGGTTTGGCACCTCTGAGCCTGGTCCTGGAAACAACAGAAATCTCACTTTCCTTATGTAATCCTTATGCAATTACGTATGTACATTAATTCTTATGTAATCATGGAGTCGCATGCAAGATCAAGTGATTTTAGTTCATCTAGTACAAATATTCAGGTAATACAAATCTCAGCCTGAAATTTCAAGTGTCTGTAACTTAGGAGGGCACACTGGGCTTTTGAAAATGCACCTTAAATTCCGTTTCAGAAATTATTTAGAACTCTGTGAACAAAAATACTCTCGGCTTTCCATGAGACCTGGGCTCCTAACAGTCCACATCTCTCTGAAAATAAGTTGAGGCCCCTAAAATTTTTGCACTATTTCCAAGTGGTAATCTGTGATGGCTAGTACAGCTAATAGTATCACACCATCCAGAAATCCAGTAATACGGAAGTCAGCAGGTGCTGAGAGTGCCCAGAACTCACTGTATTATTTTGGCATATCACTGCATCGCCTCAAACAAAATACCTTCTTCCTTTTGGGCAGGGCAGCTACATAGCATACCATCAGCATGCACATCAGCTTGAGGGGCAGATCACAGACGTGCCCCTCCTCATCTGGATGCTCTCCATCCCAGACTGCACTGACACTTGGTAAAAGAATGCCCAGAAAGAGTGATAAGGACATTAATGACTTTACAGTGGCATTTGATGGCAAAGAATTTTGATGACCAGTGTACGTCCACACTTGAGAGAAGGTCCAATTGCACATGGCAAGAAAGGAAAGGCGGGTGTGAGAGAAAAAACAAAGGCCTAAAGTCTTTACTTACTGACATAACTCAGAAGTAATTCCTTTGATGGCACCGAATTTACAGTGGAGTCAACCTGATAGTGGAAGATGTCTAAAGATGGCAGAGACAGATGAGCAGGAGGATGGCAACAGGATGTAGAATAAAGTGAGAACAGATGCATATAGGATGAGTGTAAAAATAGAACAAAGCCCAGAGCCACAATTTTGCTGCAAGAGCAGCAAACTATTAATCGTGGTGGTACTAGGGTGATGGAGCCTGCAGCACCTGGGCAGCTACAGTCCTGCACCTTTGTGAATTACACATTTGATGGCAGAAAAAACTGTACAAGCTCCTCCACATTTTGCTAAATGAAGGCTCTAACTGGTTGTGTGATAGTAAGGAGGATTTCCTAGCGTCACTGTACAAAACAAAGAGTCTTCCTGAGACGTTAAATTGGATCTGACCATCACCTTGTAGGCTCCAAATGAAGCTGGCAGGAGTGATTAAGCAAAAGCAGTGTGAAGAAAGCCTAAACATTCAGAGAGATTAAAAAAATTGCTCTTTGCCTATTGTTTTGGTTTTTTCCTTTCTTCCACTCAAATGCTGGCTAGTTAAAAAAGTGATAAAATGGCACTGAAAACATGTAGCCAGGTTCTCTGGGAATCCAAGAATATGAAAGCTCGCTTAAGGCTGAGGGACTGCAAGTGCTCAAGCTAGAGACTCCAAGAAGAACAGGAAAAGAATGAGAAGAGGACATACTGTGCAGGAGGTAATATTGCATATATTGTCATCTTAACACCAAGGAACAATAAGATCTCAAGTTGCATATAGATCTGACATTGAAACTGGAGGTGTCTGTACGTACAATTTTCTTGGATATGCTGGATTCCTCAGTGTTTCAGTCTCCTTTATCAACTGAAAACCGTGTAAGAAAAGCTAAGGCCTTGTTTTCACACACTGTTACATTAGGGTATGATATGGGTGCTACTCTTGTCCTGACTTTACTCAATACACAGAACAATTCAACCCAAGATAGGACTTGTGCTCCAGCTAATGAGGCGAGTCAGGGGAGAGACTGGGTTGCAGGTGAAAGTTTCTCCCCTGGCTATGAATACCACAGAATCCCAAGAGTGCTGCGATCTTCCATGCTTTCCCAAATTACCCTCTGATGGTACTTTTCAGGACCCTGTCTCTTTGCCAGCCAACCAGAGATAATCTCTTAAGGCATAATTGTCACATTATGACGTGGGAGTTTTGCCTTAGTATGCAACTGCCTGCACCTGTGTTTTCTATAGCTTCAGTGTAGCTGGGTAAGCAAATAATATCTAGGGGTGAGACCTTTCTTCATAGCCTGTGGCTATGTGACCTGGCTACATGACCTGAGCCTTACCCTTCAGCTCCTTACTCATGGTTGTGCTGTGACACCAATAAGATTTATGCTTTGGGGGTCAACACTTCAAATCAGCATGTTCTCATGACATCACATGCAGGCTGTCTGATGAAACGGTACATAGCACTAGTCACCATTGACAGCAGGAGAGAACAGAGACATTAAAAAAACAGAGTCCCTTACTATGTTCTGAGTAGTTTAAGACGCTTTCCACTGCTCCAAAGTCCTGAATCTCTCTGTATAACAGGGTACTCAAGGACCTGGGAGAAAGTTCACGAGACTAAGGAAGACCTGGAGTTGACATAAGCTTGCACTGGTGGTCATGGCCACTCTTGCCATTCCTAATACTCCAAAGAGGTAAGAAGACTAGACCCAGGAGAAACATGGTAAGAAACAAGCAATAACTAAGACTGTCTGCCTAAGAAGACAGAAAGCAATCCCTGATGATTAAAAACATATCACAGAAGACACCTGTCATTGCTTGCACAGGACCACACTGTGCAGGGTAGAAGACAGGGACTTAGAAACGCTAGAAGAAAAATTCATGGCATTCACCTTTCCTCCTTTGGCATGCAAAGAGCTGGTTTTAGGTAATGATGTTCTCACATTCCCTTTTGGCCATAATAAGCTCCATTCTTCCAGTTCCACACCCCAGTCTCTGCCTCCTTTCTTTCAGCTTCTGCTTCTACTTCTACTTTCCCTTCTCATGATTTTGTTAACATGAAATTATAAAGCTTGATTTGGCAAACTTAGGAAAAAATGTGACAGGAATTTTGTCACTAGATCGCAGGACAATAATCTATCTTCACTGCAGTTTTGCTGTATTACCTGTTGCCCCATACTGAGTCAGTATGTCAGGTGCATATAATGCACAATTTCAAAAATTAAATACAACAAAATACATAAGGGCAAAGTCAAGTATTTTGGTGCTATTTGGGAAGTTCATACTGGGCCCAAATAGGTTTCCCATGACAAAAGGTGTGTGATATTCACTCTGTGATCTGTTAAAAATCAGTTAGTAAATAAGTGGATTTCATATAGCTGGTGAAATTAGGAGAAAGAAATGAAGTAGGTAAGAGAATGAAAGAGATAATGAAAACTCTCCTATTGACCTTATTAAAGGACAAACAGAAAAGTAGGATCTAAATTCTTTGCAGAGTACTGGAGAAATAAACCAAAGTAGAACACGATTAAAACCAAAGGGAATCAGGTGGGGAATGCAGTTAAGCTTCTGCAGTCACCAGCACAAGAGTGATCGAAGCGACAAATCTCCTACGTGGCCAACTTTGACTCCTCACCTCAAATGATCAGGCAGCCTTTTGTAGGTGGATCAGCTGACAAGCAGCCTTCGGTGGGGATCCAGAATGAGGTTCAACAGTTGCAAGATACCTTAATTGATTTGTCAGTGCACCCAGCTTAAGACAGTGAAGAAGCCAATGAAAATTAATGAATTAACTCAAATGACATTGCAGACTTTGATGGGAAGTATCCCTAAGAGAAAATGATGGAAGAAAGAGAGGAGTTTCAATACTAAATCAGACCAATGGTCCATCTAGTGCTAGATATAAAATCCCTATAACGGACAGTTATGCAATAAGATACCCATTGGGGAAATTCCTAATACCAGGTGATTTTATTCTGAAATAAGAGGGCTTGTATATTTCTTTCTTACCTAATGTATCTACAGATGTTCTTATTCTTCATACCATGGCCTAATCTTTTTTTTTCTCCATTTCTGCCTCACTGTCTAGTGACAGGGAACTCCATAATCTAATATAGTGTATTTTCAAAATGCTTTTTGTTTCTAATAGTGTCACATCCATGCAATGGTTCCCTTGTTTGGGTACTGGGACAAAATTTAAACCAACCATTTTTTTCTACTGTATACATTTCACACAACAAATAACATCAACCTTCTTGTTGAACTAAGCACAGAAACCACATTTTGGCTCCTACAACATAGAAGCTTTTCAAGCTTCCAACAATATTTATTGCTCTTTTCGAGATCTTTGATATTTCTGCTATACCTCTTTCAAAACACAGCAACTAGAACTGACCAGAAGGTCAAAGACAAGAATAGCACCTAGCGCTGATACAACATTGACAACGATCCTCCATTCCTTTCTAAATTTTTTTGATCAATCTTAGGCAGTGAGAAAACATTTTTATTACAGTATGCCCACACTACTACTTAGGTCTTCTTCGTAAGCACTTTTCTCCATGGTACAAGAGAAAGCTGTCAGATGCATTATAAAGAATGGTCCCTGACCCATTTTGCACTGGAAAAGGAGACTGGTACCAAAATGAAAATATAAAGTCCATCAAGCTTCACATCTCTGGTCTTCTTCTAAGCAACTCGTTACTTACTCATCCTGATATAAAGAAGATTTCACTCCTCCTTTGCAATACACATAACTCTTTCTGTAATCTGGGTAGAGGTCTGGTGAGGAAAACTGAACACAATCATGGCAGAGGTTGCCTTAGCTGTGAAGATGTCCTCTTTAATTCGTGTTAGGAGTCACGTGTACAACATGATTGGACTAATACGGCTGGCAGTTTGATTTCAGTATTATGCCATTTGAACTGAGAAGCTATTCATTCCTTCCAGAAGTGCTGTTGTTAAGTTATTGGAGAGTGATCCAGGATACTTCATTCACATAGTTCCTTTTACCCAATTTGTTCCTAATTCCAGAGTTAAATTCAGAATATTCAAGAGCAACTTGAATATTGCAAAGAGAAGTAAGAAAATACTTAATGGGTCTTGTGACCAGCATAAAGATAGTTTAAAGGATGGAAAGGACAGATGGCAGCTTTCATTTTACGTAATGGGAAGATTCCTTTGCAATCATATCAGCAATAAGGAAATCGGATGTCTGTTTTGGTAAACTATCTGTAACACATTTTATCTCCTATTTATAGATAATAAGACATGCAAATGTACACAGTCTATAAAGGAGTAGAAGTTTAAATAAGTTAATTTGTTTAAGGAAGTACCATACAACTATTGTCCACAGCAAACAGAAAGAAGCAGTAGGAAGCTGATTTCCACATAAGGTCTCCAAAATCAATTAATGGTGAAAAGATTCTGCAAGACACAGTAAGGGTCCTCTCGTCTATACACACACACATATTTTAAGGTCAAAGGGGACTGTCCTCTTGCATAACAATGGCCACAGGACCTCCACACTGATTTCTCTAATAAGCATACCTTACCGGGTGAGCTGTAATCCATCTTTAAGGGGAATATTCAACCTTAACTCATTTTTACTGTTTGATAAACTTATCAGCAGAGACAATAAACTCTATAAGGAGAAAAACAGGATCCCAAATACTCTGCGTGACTGGGATGCCACAAAAAGCATGTTGGAAGAAAAGATGATGTTACAAAATTAAATCCTATTTTTTTACCTTAAAATTTAATCTCATTTCGTCAAACCCTGATTTTAGCAAACTGAGTACTGTGGCCACGTATCACTTCCTAACTCACATTAAGAAAACATCAAGCAGACACACTGAAATAATTCTCAGTCTGTAAGTAACAGAAAAGTCAGTGTTAGATTGGTATCTTTCTTAACCACTATATCCTAAGGGCAGTACAAGAGTCCAGATACTTTAGACCAATAAGTTGAACGTATTGCAATAACTTCAAGCCCTCGCAGACAGCGTGTTACATGGCCAGTTCTTAATACTTCATATCTGCAAGATACACATATACTGACAGCATGTGACAAGAGAAAACAAGAAATTAATGCAGATAAGAATTTACAGGTATCATTCCAGCTAAAGGTCATAAGTAAAATCAATCTTGTATGGGAAGCAGATTTCCCATTACTGAAATATCCCTGGTATCTCATGACTGTAAGATTGCTCAGTACATCTCTAGTAATAAGGTTAACTCTGGCCAGTATGACTTATCATATCAAGAGTTATATACGAATTATGTTCAGAGAGCAAAAGGTGCTGGAATATGCAGAAAATGCTACCTGCAGCAAAGAATATTAATTGTGTTGGGGCTGGTGGAAAGGCGAGTGGATGAAAAGAAAGGAACTTTGAATGGTAGTGTCTCATCTAACAAAGTCAGAGTTTGTGGCAAGTGAAAAACAAGCGTGATTACAAGATAACATCCTAGTGTATGCTAGCAGCGGAGATCTGGTGGCGGTGGTGAGGAAGAGAGTACATACATTATTTTTAAGTGTAAGTAACTTATTTAGGACCAAGACAGCAAGACAGAAACAAGAAGGAAAATGAAGTGTAGGATAAAACTGTATTTCCTAGACATCAGAAATTATTTTCCAGAGGGGAAAAAGTACCCTGGACATAAAGAAGAAAGGACACAAAACCATCATTTGTCTGCCTTGCTGTGCCCTGTCTGTAATTAAGAAAAAGCTGTCTTGCAAAGACGCAAAGACACAAAGAGATGAATCTTGCATTACATGATAGTAAACAAGGAACGCAGGGGGAAGGAAAGATCCAGAAGCAGATACTGTGTGCAACCACCAGGTGGTTGAGAAGTGTATGACATATGAGGAGCTTAGAAGATCAGCTGGCAGAGGGGATGATTGAGTGGATGCCAGCAGGGAAGAGGCCACATGAAAGACCAAATCCAAGAAATTGGGTCTATGTATCCAAAGCTCTAGGTGACAGCGTTGAAGCAATGAGATAAATGAATCGGCTCTCAAGGCAGCAATGATGATGGATAAGGTGGGATAGGATCAGCTGCCAAAGGAGTGTGAAAAGGTCCTAGAAATATTCAGAAATGCATCATGGAGGGGAGGGGGGAAGACAGGGTATGGGAAGGAGTTGTTGGTTTACTTGGAAGGTATTATGGAACACAAGCAATTGGATTTTATTTGCTGTCTCAACAGTCATTTTGCTTTATGGAGTTTGTTAATGGCTTTGTCTAATGTCACTAAATGTGAATGCTAGGAGAATATTATGGGCTCCATCCCAGATGAGATCCGTTGTTTCTTTGACTCTCATGGCTAGACATGTATGCGCAGTTCTTGCAGGGGTGCTGAGCTCCATAATGGGCCATATATGAAAGCCTTTCTGAATTGCTTCAGGGGCTACAGTAAGGCTGGCTGCCACTGAAATCCGGAGGAATTAACTGTGAAGAAAATGGCACGTAATCCAGTGTCTCAGCACCTGACTTACTGAATTTGTGGAGAGCAAGAAAGCTCAATCTCTCTCAGGATGATGTTTCGAATGAGAATAGAAGAAAATTGCTAGTTCTAGATCTTCACAGTACTTTACCAAAGGTCTGGTTTATTCCAGACACACCTTCACCTTTGTGTGTGAGCTCAGAGCAACATACTGAAATGTCATGAGGAGGTCCCAAAACATTTTGCTGAGTAGTTTTGTCAAAGGTGCAGTGGTGATTTTGCTAGCTTCTCAGGCACAGCTTGAAAGCAAACACGCAAATCCATCTCAAATCTGCAGTGTCCAGATCACTTGTGTGCTCGGCTTGCTTTATAAATCAAAGGACAATTGTTCAGGCTCTCTGCTGAGTGAGGACAAAATCCCTGATTTTTTTTCATAACAATGTCAGCCTTCCCTTCTGAGTGAGGACTCCAGTTATTTTTAAAATAAAATCAATGATTGCAGTCCCATTTGAAAACAATTATTCTGGGACAAATCCCAGAAGGTGCTGAGTGCCTTCAACTCCCCCTGCATTCATGAGGGACTAAATGTGCTTAATGCCGTACACAATCTTAGAGATTTTCCTTAAGTGTAAGAGTCAGATCCCCCATATCTTTTAACCTGAGGCACTGCTTACTCCTGCAAATAGAGCACAGCTTGACCCTGCAAGTCCTTAGCATGAAAGGTTGCACTTACTGCTGTGCCCAGTACCACCGACAATAATCTCTACCATCCATAATAAAGTTTTGCAGGATGAAGCCTTAAATAAAATTTATGTCACTGACCTACAACCAACAGCTGCAAGAAAAAAGTGAAACTGTGATGAAAATTCCCAGCCCATTAACGTGGATATTGCACTACCTCAGCTTCAGACAAAAGCTGCATTAACTCTATGCTTCGAAAATGATGCAGTCTAAACAGCTCAACTAGACTCATTAAACATCATAGTGCTTTTTCTGTACAACCTAAGGCCTCAAAATTTAAGCATACTTTAAATGTGATTCATTAAAATTATACTTGAGAGATCATCAGCAAGGTAAATGAGCTCCGCTTCGCAGTCTACGCAGTAGAATGGACAGATGTTAGCTAAACACCAGTGTCTGTCTTTATGTCTTGCAAATGCCCACACATTTATAAACAAATTATCAAAAGGGTGAGGAGTTAAGGCATTGAACAGCAGCTCACTAAAACCTAAAGAGGAGACAGAGGCTTGGTCTGATCACAACGTCCCTATTTGTACAACCATCCGGGAGCAACTACAAAGAGCACTCAGGATTAACTTTATGCATCTGGCACAGTATATTGGGTGTGCCTATGTGTTTGTGTGTATGAATCTGTCTGTGAAATGGTTAAAACTTAAGGTTACCCATCCAAGGAGTAGAAAATGAAGGTTCTCAGTTTGATGGACAACAGCTCAGAGATCCCTGATGTCCCAAAATATTAGGTTTCTCTTCTAATAATGTTGGAAATATTGCCTACTGTCATGATTAATCTTAGCAGCATCTCCGGCTGATTGCAGGTGACGCAGTCACAGCGCAGTGCCTGTGTTGGTTTCCACACACCGTCAAATCTGCTACAAATGCAGGGGTGAAGGGGAAAGAACTGTGATACCAGGTATCCCAGTGGCTAATAGATTGTGACATGAAAGAAGGAAACCTTTATTTTAAATCAAAAAACAAAAGCCAAATAGCAAAACTTATGTACGTGCCTAACTTTTTTTTTTCTTCCTCAAGTGGAAAACATTCGCCTGCTAACAACTCTTGGCTGGCATCAAAGGAAAGTGGAGGTATTTGCAGATGTGGAGGAAGACATACAAAACATTTTTCAAATCAAAGGCTTGAATTATTGCACTGGGTTCATGAAGTTTCACAGGCATGTAGACACACCATTGTCTACACCCTGGAACAAGCTGCCCTTTCTTCAAGAAGGAAAAACAACCCAATGTTTCTTACAATCCAATCTGTATGTATCAGGGAGCTATCTATATTTTGAAATTCTTTGCATTGTCTGTGGTAAGGGTGTGCTGTTTTGGCCCAACAATGGCAACATTGATTTTAGAATTTCAGAATTTTGGTGCATAGAACAAACTGTGAAACAAAACCGGCCTGCTCTCAATAGTACAACAACAGTGCTCTTATATAAACTTGCCTTTCCTCGCCATTTTACATAGTCAAAGATCAATACTGTTCATTCAGCCAACATTATTAAAGCCATTTATCAGCGACTTTTTTTTTGTTGCTAATAAAAAGGATTTTGCCGACAAAGTTATGTCATCTTCCGCTCACTTGGTAGCAGCGCAGATAATTAGCTTTGTTGTGTCCCCAACAATTGGGCCTTGTTTATGAACTTACATTTATTAAGTGAAAGTATTTGGAAACTGATGGTACATTGAAGTTCGGTTGCCATGGGCAATAATCATCCCAAAAAAGTCATGACCTCCCTGTTATGCAGCTAGTAACTAATTGAAATGATACAAATTACTCTGATTCTCTGTCTGCCAATTTAGAGGCTGGTTGTGGTCAAGGGTCAAACGAGTTCCTATTCATGAAACTATGTTTGAAGTGGCTGCTGCCATAGCAAGGGGTTTGGTGTGGACGCTGCGACTCCTCTGGACATTACCCCATACTGTGGAGGAGAGGGCTGCACAGATAGCAAAACAATAAGCCTACCAAGACTACCTTCGGCAGACACATCAAAAGCTTCTCCTTGTCAGTCACTGAGCAGTAGTTGCTACCAACCAGGACATGGTTTACTGGGTAGAAATAAGTGGTGTATTCATCCCCAAGGGCTACCTTATACATTTAACTGATGCTGCAATGCCTCCTGAGGTAGTTCTAAGAAATCAAAGTATCACTCTGCTTGGACGCAGTTCACTAGAAAAAACAAAGACCTCCTTTTCTGTGAAACATAACAAGAGAAATTAAAATCTGATGAACTCTCTATATCTGAGGTGTCATCCTTTCAAAACATTTATGATAATTCAACTATGCGTTAAAAGAATACATGTTTCTCTCAGTAAATACGGGGACCTCAACACTAAAAAGTTAATAGTATAAGAAGATTTCTGCCCTTTAGGAAATTCTAAGTGATTCCAGGGAATGCTGCTCAAAGGCGTATTAAATATGTGCCAAAAGTACTGGTTTACTGGATGAACATTTGCAATGCCATTAAAAAGATTTCTTTCTCTGTGTAAGCTCCTACAGCTTTAACTTGTCTAAATCTATTAAAAATGTGATAGAAGAAACCATGCTACATGAACAAGCCAGGGTCCTTGGATAATGAAGATTAACATTTTCTGTGTTTCAACATTATTTGAAAGATTTACCGTGTAGTTCGAGTCCAGTATGTTTCAACAAACATTTTTTGTCAATACCAAATCTGTGCACCACCTATTGGGGACAGACAGGGTTCTAATGGCTAGCTTTGTCCCTTACCAAGCAACTTTTCTCGCTTCAGAAGATGCCAGAAATACTTAACTATGCAACTACAGCTAGAGTAGCTCAGGATGACGCAAGGCAAGAAATACAAAGTTGCAAGTGACATCATACATCATCTTAACAGGCACTGCCATCACGCTGTTCTCCAAGCTTCACTCCCACCTCTGGTGCAAGGAATGCAGAGATATGCCATCGATTCCCAGATGCACCTGAAGGAGCTGCTAAAAATCACCAACAAATACAGACTTAAACCAGTGGGGATGGAACTGGTCTCGTTCCAGCTTCTGCTCTGATCTCCATCATGCAAGACATGAGTGTGCTACAGTCACAGACATCCCAAGTGTTAACTAGTTGTGCTGAGGACTCGGGAACCCCTACAAGACCACGGAGCTCAGAGTGGGCTAACTTGCCATGTTTCTTGACAGAATTTTAATTTGCATTGTCCTAGGAACTCCCATATGCACTAGCTGTGCTTAATACTACATTTTTTCACACAGTCTCCCTAAAATATGGCATAATTTTAAAATGGTTATCACTGATGCTGATGATCAAAGTAGTTGTATACAGGTACAAGGCAGAGTGAAACAGAAAACAGTAATTTGTTTCCTAAGAAAATGATGTCTTTTTTTCTATCTACATCAATATTTTCTCCTGGCAAAATTCCTACTTCTTGTCAGGTAACAAAAAATGAAAAACATTCATTTTCAAATTAAATACATCAGTTTGGAAGTGTTGTTCTTTAACAAGACATTGTCATGCTTAGAGGAAAGTGGGCACCTGTCATGAAAAATATTCGTAGTAGAAAACCCAATTTTCCTTTAAACACAGAAAAAAATTGACCAGTCCTATTACAGAAGTCTTTCAGTGCCATTCCTTGTCAGCACTGTCATTATATCTCCTATTGTGAAGACAGTTAAGAACATGTCTTTGAAAATTTATTCTGGGGTTGCCCTTGTGGCCTATTGATTGTGCTCTCGCTTCATGTGAGAGACCTGGGTTCAAGCAAGAGGGCTGGCGAGGCAGACAGGCTGCTCTGAAGGGACGGAGTGGTCCCCATGTGCTCCCACAGAAGCCACCCTGACCGTTCAAAGGTTTCAAAGCGTATTTTAATCTCATCTTCTGCAAAACTTCCTGGGATGATGTTGTTGAAAGGTTTAAAGAGAGACAAATATCTTTTCAAACATTCACAGAATCACAGAATTCACACAATCACAGAAGCATACAGAAAGGTACTGAGCACAATCCTTCTTGAAAAGAGGACCCTCCAGGCAGTAGCACTGACGCAAGATATGGAATGATGTGAAGGCGGCACAGCATTGCTGATTCCCCTAAACTGGGGGGTTTAAGAGGAATGTTTGGACCTGATTCTTCAGTCTACCACAACAGGACAGCTAGAATAATTTTCATTATCTAGAAACTAAGTCCCAATGAACAAAGTATCTATTTCCTTACTTAAAACCCTCTTTTTTATACGGTTGGACTTGATGATCTTTGAGGTCTCTTCCAACCAGAATGATTCTATGATTCTATGATTCTGTGTTTCTTTTAACTCCTTCTGATCATAGATGATTTCTGTTCTTAAGGACAATATTTGGCAAACAGCAGGCCTGCTTCTCCCCCCACTGATACCAGTGTGAAGTGTCTGTCCATCTGATCCCTGCAGTGGAGTTATTTCTCATTTGCATCATCACTAGAGATGATTCAAGCCAACCTGCCTATACCATAAGCTAATTATAGGGGTAATAAAAAACCAGAAGCCCATGTTTTTCCTCACTGAACCTGCCATGAGTCAGCAGTAAAAGCAAGAGCAGGCAGATTGCAGCTCTGGAAGCAGAACAGCATGTGTAAAAGACTCTCTCAA
>NW_009597456.1:18895-22239 GCF_000690535.1 Cariama cristata
GAAGTTACTTGGTCCCACTAAAGTCAGTGAACTTGCACAGACAAAATCGAAACAATACTTCGTAAGGCAGCACTTACAATTAAACAGTATATTGGCTTCCAACTCAAATGCAGGGCATTCATTTCCATCTCATAACCATGTGCACAATAATAAGGGCAATCTTTAGGTCTACATCTTCAAAGACACTTCACAGAAGCTGTTTATTAGTGTATCTCCTCCAACGCCTTAGCTCTGCCAGCAGCATCACTGACTACTTTGATTATGCAATACACATTAAACATTGCCCAAACACATTTCAGCGTGAGGGAACATATCAGCTTAAAAGAAGGGGCAGTGGTTTGTTGAGTCAATGACATGCTTTCTTCCAAAAGTCTAAATGCAGTGCTAGGTGTTTAATCTGCATTTTAAAAAAAGCCTATAAACATACATTTACACAATAAAACATGACCATCTGAAAGAGCCATTACAGCCAATTGTCCTTTGTGTCAACTAATTCCTTCCATTCCCTCCCAAAAGGGCTCAGCTGAGTCCCCCTTGGCGACCCTACTTCCAATAACAACAATCCCCTTCCTCCCCAAATCGCCAAGCCCCCACCACATGGGCAGCTTCCCTCCTGGCCAGCCCTCTCCCATCCTGATCAAATTCAGCCTCTGCTTTCCTGCTCCGAGGCACACAGAGGGGCTGGTATACGTCCCCAAGGTAAAAAGGTCCTAAATCCAAGTATGCTGAAAGCTTTTACGGTCACTGTTCTGATCTGTACCTACCATGGATGGAGATCCACAAGATCATTTTTTTTCTCCTGTTTTGGTTGAGAAATCTGAACTTCATAAAGTGTCAGGAGTCTCAAATCTAGTGGCCAGATTTTCTCCCATCTCTTCTACAGACTAATATAAATCATTTAAAACATAAACCTAGGGGCTGTGTTTGCTGGCTCCTCACCTCTCCTGCTGATCTCACTGACCTGCCCATGGCAGTGGGGTGTTGTATTGCAAAGCTAGCCCAGAGATCTGTCTCCTCATACAGCGCTTGCCTTCTGTTTATTTTCTTTGACTCCTGTCATAAGAAAGCAAGCATTACAATTCAAAGCACTAAGGACCAGATTTTTGTTGACTGACATTAAACATTACCTTACTTCCCAAAAAGCCCATTGCAATCAGTAGTTATTTATATTATAAGGTAAATCTCAGCATGGTTAAAGGCAATACAATCAGAGGCAGTTATATTTTTCCACCTATGGAGGGTTGTACGACTTTCAGCTTCAGTGAATGAAAACAATGAAAGAAGGTAAAACGAAAAAGGAAAACTGCCATGAGGATAAATGAACATGCAGATCTCTGGAACACATCCTTTCATTTTGAAGGGGTATATTCCTGCTTTTCTTCCTCAGATTATTATCCTCTTAATAAGCAGCATAAGCTTTGAAATATCCAAAATCATAACAGCTACATAACTCCTAGGATTGTTCAAAAGATGTCAAACACATTTTTGACTAATCATTACAAGACATGTATGTATTTATATGTTCATATGTATATACATACATACACCTATAGACACAGTCAGCACATATATATATATATACAGAAAGACATAGTCAGCATGTCCAAAAAAAATCTGCTCTTTTCTAGCAGAGGGTTTTGGCACAACAGTCAGTCTCACAGCACTTCCAAAGGGAGCTCATTCTATCGGTGTTTTGCACAGGTTTGGGCACCAGGTGATTTAAAAGACTTTGGATTAAACCCCCTTCCTCAAACAGAACTAGGAAGTACCTCCAGGATTTCTGCCCTGGCATGGAAGCCACTGGGCTAGTCTCTGGGCAAAGCACGTGTCCTTTCTGTCCCTTCCTCCCTTCAGTGCATCGGCTGGGAATGAAGGACCTTCAGGTTCACCTTTAAATTGCCGCAAAAGCTGCTACAGTTGCCCGCAGGGCCAACTCCTGATCATATACCCCCAGGAGGCGAGGAGGATAGATGGCTGATGAATGTTTATATTCCTTAGCTTTTTGCTTTTCAAGAATTTTCTCTTTTTAAAATCCATTTTCTATCGGTTAGATTGTTCACTAGTTCAAAAAAGGTTACTTAAACTATCAAACACTGGGGTGAAATTAATTAATGCCTTTGACTAAAATTCAATGAGAACAGACAACAGATACAAAATAAGAAAAATGGTTTTAACTGATACCCAATCCCACATCTCAACAAATAACAATGGACTGTTTATGCTGCATTACTCTTTCCTAATCTCCACATATTACTATAATTATTAACTACTAGTCCTAAAATCTATAGAGTTATCATTATTGTTATTATTATGAAACTCAATCTCATTTTCATGTCATAAAGATAAACCAAATCTCATTTCAATTAGTTGCAGCAGGAGGGAATGAACTTTAAACAGACATTTAATTTCTGAAAAAAAAATTAGGAAGTTCTTCATGGAAATGTTATGGCATTTTGAAACAGATTAATAGTTCGGTATGAACACATCCACCCTGCAGCTAAATGACGGCTGCACTGCGATCAGGAGACAGGTTAAATGAGCAAAATCAGTTGATACCATGGGTTTGGATCTAATCAAATAGTATTCATTTTTATGACTTTTTAGCTCCATTATTTTTTCATCCCATGTGCTACAGGAATTGTTACAGCGGGTTATCTGCTTTCTAATTGGGTTATATTTGTCTTTAATGCAGTTGATTGGTAAAGAAGCACTAGGACCAATGGGGTACTTTGCATCCTGGTTCCTGTCGCAAATGGTTCGCAATCACACTGTCTCCACTGAGTGCGCTCTTGGACACACCATGCTTCACAGAAGCAATCTCATACATATTTTAATGTCACTCAAGGGCAGGATCTGACCTACACCAGGGCAACCTGCCTCCCCAACTCCTGTGGTGAGCTCAGGTGCTAAACCTCATCAGTGCTGAGCTGGTTAAGGGTTGTACCATGAAGTTGCTCATTGACAGTTTGATCCGTGATGCCCATGCATGTGACAAGGCTGAAAGAGAGTACACCATGAAGGGTGCAGTTCCGGATCCCCTCAGCTGGGGAAAGGGAGCCCAATGCAGTGTAATTTACTCACTAACTGAACCCACAGCTATGGATGTGGCTCTCCAGAAAGGCCCTCCATAGTGCTCAGCGCTGTGACAGACATTGCAATGGTGACAGAAGCCCTCAAGCCTGGGGAAATCCTAGTCCTTGTGACATTGTCCACTACTATAGATCTCAGACAGTATTCTTTTTTACGCACACTTTTGCAAATCTACAAAATGACTTAATTATTCGTTGCCCAGCAGTCCCAAGTGCTAAACCAGAAGCTGGGGGGGGGGGGGGGGAAGGGGCGAT
>NW_009597456.1:22290-46406 GCF_000690535.1 Cariama cristata
CCTCCCCCCCCCCATTGCAGAATGGAGCACGGCAGCAGTGCGGAGCAGCGGGAGCTCGGCCGTCCTCCCATGGAAGAGCCCCCCCTCCTGGTTACCGCCCAGATGGCAGCTACGGGCTCCCCAAGTCTTCACCCCACCGGCAGTCTACACGGTCACGTTTTTACCCTCTCCGAAAGTACATTTCGACTTCAGAACCATTAAATACTTGACACTAGGCCAAGTCTAAACCATGGAAATAAAAAGACACCCTGTAGATGTCAAGCATTTCACAGATCCTGCAGATACGAGCTGAAATCCAGTTTCACGAAGTCAGTGCAAAGAAGTTTCTCTCTCTCTCCTTCCACTATCATCAGTTATTTCCTTCCTAGCACTCAGGCAACAAAAAGCAGTGAGACACCCAGGAGAGAAGAGGCCTGGCTTGCAGAGAGGGGCACCATCAACCAGAACAGGGCAGGACACAGCCAGCTGCTGAAAGTCTTGGCGTAACAGCTGGCAGAAAGGAGAACTGGACCAGGGAATGCCAGACTGGAAGAAAATAGCAGGTGGGAAATCCAAGAGTGACTGATAATAGATGAAGAACTTTATCAGCTGAGAGCATGAGGTTAAGAGAGACAGTGAGATTAAACTAGAGGAAATTCTCCACAGGAGGACAAAGAGCTGGGAAAAAGCAGAGCGGGGAAGGAGGGAGTAATGGCTGAGATGCAAGAAATGTTTGGGAGAGAATCCAAGAAGAAAATAGAAAGTAGAGAAGTGGACAGGACTGGAATGAGAGAGTTGGGGAAAAGACTGTGACCGTATCTCAAAAGGTGAGGGGAATCCAGGCCTCTTGTATGTCCAAATTCCTCTACTCTCAGCACGCATGTGTGAAATCCAGTGGCAAAGTATATCTCATTCCAGTACGGTGTTGGTCCACATGTCAGGATGGCACCTTCTGTTATTAATCAATCCATTAACTCAAAATCCAAATCACTGTGGTGAATCTAAAGATACCAGCTCTTCAAACTAAAGCCACAGCTACACGTTTCATACAAGATTTTTCAAGTCGGACCCAATTTGCCTATTTAACAGCCAAGGAAATCACACAGATAAAATAAACTTAAAAATAATAAACTTGAATACTCCCATTCAGCAATACCAGAATTAAGTTTGCTTCAAACAACTCTAATTTAGCTTGCTTTTATATTACAGCACAGCATTTAGAGATAACATAATTATCTCCCATTTTTTTCTGCAGGACTCTCTCACTGCAAGGGCCCTTAATATCCTTTTAATGTAGGGCTGGGGGTTATTTTGGCTGTAATATAAAATCAAGTGGCTTGTTTCCTTAAAGTAGATTAATCTTGAATTATGGCTGTGTAATATCATTCTAGGTCTCTGGTTGCTCAAGCAATACTGACAGAGTTGGCAGGAGAACAGTCTGTTGGCCAGACAATGGGATTCCCACTTGCCCTTTCTTTGCTTTATGTATATTAATACAATAGGTATTTAACAAAAATTAACTTCATCAGATTCTCTCTTATAAAATTGCAGGTAAGATCTAATAACAAGACATACAGCCAGGGTGACTTCTATGATCACAAAGTAAAGATGACACCGAATTTCTCTTTCCTGGCTAATGCACTGATCCACCTCAGGCAACCCATAAAGAGCTCGAAAAACTTATTTTAGAGAAAAAGAAAAAGTAGTAGGCAGCTAGTTTGGCTAACAGCCAAATCACATGCCGAAGATTTTCAAAATGCACTCACAGCATCAGCGTGCACCTTTAAAATTGCTACTTTTCAGAAGATGAAAACTTGGCACTCTGTGGATAAAATCAGGCTCCTTTTAGGACTGCTCAGACTGAGCCTCCAAAATCTCTAGCCATTTTGATAAAGCTGGCCCACATCTTCTAACCGTCCTACTGTAGTCATGAGCATCTGCTGTAAGATTTCTTAAAATGAGTGAATGGCAGTGATTTTCTGAAAGCTTTTGCTCCAATTCAGTGAGATAATACCAAGTCTGTAACTAAGGAAAACGTGGGCTTTAGCATATGAATCAGGTGGATCACCTCAGTCATTCCAATCACCAAGGCTTGTTTGCTGTATTTCCTAATTGTTTCTGGAACCAGTTCAGTGCTTTCCCTCAACAAAAAGTTTGCCTTATTAAGCTTATCCATGCAAGAGAGAGAGAGATTCTTGACATGCTCTGGATTGCTTCTCCTCCCATATGTGCTAACCAGCAGTGAAGAAAGTTTTATGGTGCTTACAAACCCCGTAGCTATAAGGCTTGCCAGTCACACCAGATTATGATTTATTAGAGTTGTTAAAATAAAATGGGAGAAGAAATTGTTACAGGTCTTGGAAACTACAGGGAATCGCCATTTAAACCACACTCAATTCTCAAAGGAAATAGGATTTGCTTGGGAACAACAAAATACTGTGGGGTATGGTTCTCTCTCCACAGCCAGCCCATATGCCAGAGAGTGACTTCCCTTTGTAAAAGGACTTGTTTTATACCTTAAAGAATCTCAGGTGTATTATTGATGTTTTATGATATTGTTAATGGAATCTCCAGATCTGTAATAATAGTGATAATTTGACATTATGCAGCATTTTCTATTTGAAGATTTATTTGGGATTCATCAGAAATACAGTCCCATATGGAGTAGCTGGAATCAGCTATTTAGCAGCATACTGTGATACCACAACAGTGTCAGCTATTCAGAAGGGAAAGTGAAAAATGTATTTCTCAGAGACCTCAAAAAGAATGCAGGAAGAGTGAATGTAATAATCCAGTTGTAGCCAAGATGCCAGGGCTATTTAAAATAAAATCAAAAGATATTCCCCCAGGTTTTCAAGACCTTGGGTTCACATTTCAAGCTAACAGATGCTACCTGTACAGTATTTGTTTGCATTCCTATAGGACATTAGGACACTATAGTTGTGGAAAGGAAGATACTGACTACCTCTGAGTCAATAATAGCCCTTCTCCAATCACAATCAGCGTTGAAGATTGTCCGTTATATCTGAAATGCTTTTGGTTTAGTAAAAAAAAAAAAAGAGAATATTATTATACTAAATAACTATTAAGAATGTCTAGATGTCAATGCAATTTTTGTGATTGCCTCCTGAAAAGTTACTCTGTCAATAACGTCTACTGGATGTTTACTGCATGTTGGTGGTTCTCAAATCAAAGGCTTACATGCAAAAACCCAACAACCTAACATCCACAAGTTCTGTTTATGAAGGTAAACTGGAGTTTCATCTTCTTGTGCATCCCTTCTGACCAGTATTCCTTTGCTTCCTCATTAAAGAATTGTACTACCAGGTACCAACAGGGGTTTTATACCTATGTTTACATATACATATATATAAATACATTTAGGTGTGTATACACACACACATACGTGTGTGTATGAAACTGACAGTCTTCATAATGATTATTTAGTAAATACTCCTCTTAAAGATGCCAAAGAAGGGAAAGCATCTGATTCATTTCTCTTAAGACTTGCTTCTTGTGTACTACGCTGCTGGCTGATGTGTTTCTTCAAGACCACAGATTTATGCCAGATGCACAGGGTGAAACCATTGATCTCCAAAATAATCTCTTCAGAACAGAACTGTACTCTGTGCCTTGCTTTGGAGGTTGCTGCCCAAGCACTGATGAGCCTCCACATTTACGGTCTTGCAGACCCGTGGAGGAAATGTGCTGAGCCTGTACTAGCTTTCAATACAAAGCTGAGGAGTCTTGCTGAGTGTGCCTCAAAGGAACCCCTCTGAAGGCAGAGGGGCTTTACCTTGAGCTGCCAGCCTTTGCTGTACAGAGCTTTGCCCTTTTTCCTGTCGTTGTGCGCAATCTATCTGTGCGACAACAGTGTTTTGTAAAGCAGCAGAACTAAATGAGATGTTCTGAGAAGGGTCATAGCAAAAAAAAACCACCAATAGGAATGCTCTTGGAGTTCTTTTATTACTTCTCTGCATTTCAGGAAGGGGTTTGCTATTAATATCTTTCCTCCTGATCTCCTTCCAGGCTGGTCTTCATATTTTCAACCTCCATTCTCTTTATTTTAGGGCCCTCTCCAACAGTTTTTAAATGTCACCATTTGTCATGTGTAAATTCATTTTTAAAACAGGCTAAAACCTTCCAAATTTCCCTTGCTGCAGTTCAATGATCCTCCCAATTTTAGAGACAACAAATACTTTGTTGTCTCTAATACTCCCTCTCCATAGTGCCTGACAGTGCATCTTACAGGATGTGAGCAGTCCTTTCATTTCAAGAACAGGCTGGCATATGGAATGACAACACATTTGGTTCGGAATAAATATAGCCTTCAGGCAGCAATGTATGAGCAGTATAAATACCAACCAGCCAGTTCTTGCGACATCCTGAGACCAGGTCATTTTCTTCGCGTGATACAGAAGGAAAGAGTAAGCGTGTTAGTTACAAGGGCAACTTCTCATGGTACCACGGTGCTGTAGCTGGTCTAGGTAGCAGCTGCATTTCCCTACTCCCTCAACACCCGCTGGAGATTATTGCTCCCTTAGAGCAGCCAACACAACTGTTCAGGTAGCCATTAGTTAGTCCAGATCTGTCAAATGATTTGGCTTAGCTTAAAGAGTTTCAGTACAAGGTTTTTTTGAAGCAAGATCGCTTCTGACTGAGCTGGATTAATGACTCATTACACCAGCAGTTGTGCTGTCATAGCTGAAGGCTGATAACCTGCAGAGGAAGCAGACATCATAACCCAGATCAGTTGCATTCGTAGCAGCCCTTCTGACCCTGAGATGACTTATACAAATTCATATAAATTCAGATCCAGTCATTCTTACAAATGCCTTGAACCTATCCCAAGAGATTCTAAAAGACAAACACCGTTGCTGGCTGCAAAGTTAAGTTAATACTAGAGGGACAACCACACATGATTAGTCATTCACACCTATTCTGGCATGGTGAAGTTCATGCTACATAAAAACATTACCACAGAGATAACAGTAAGTTACTACACCTGTACCAAGGGTAACAATAAGTCAATGTAATGTACTCGTGCATGTATTTTGCAAAGCTGACAGTGAATAGTTAACATGAAGCATGGGAGAACAGAAGCCTAAGAAGAGTTTTTGCCTCAGACTATAATAACATTTTCAGTTTTCAGAACTCCTCGATTGTCTTTTGTGTCCCTTTGGATGGCTGAGAAATTCTGCACTGTACCTTGTTGCCTCTCACAAATATGGCAATAGCTCCCTAATAACTGGAGCTTATTCTCCAAGTTCTTAACTGAAGTCAGAAGGAATTTGTTCATGGACTTCAGGTTTGGAGCTACAGATGGTTTACAAGCTGACATTTGGTATCTAGACCCTTAATGGGAAAAATAATACCAAATCTCAGAGAGGTAGATCAACAACTACTCTGAGCTTGGTTTTGCTTCTCTTCATGTGACTTTGTTTTTTACTTCAGTAGATGCTAGATCACTTACAGAAATCAAATAAAATCAATAAATCCACTGCAGTTTCACCCTATAATTTTACTAGAAAAGAACCATGCCATGAAAAAGATAATGGCACAGCTGACTCAAAACTGACAACATAGGAATGGCAGAAATTTGTTTGGCCCTTAGTCTCTTGCTAGTATTACTATTTATTGGCATTATAAAGCCGCTTAGAGAATACGGCTGAGCAAAGAACTAAGCATGGGAAGTGCTGAACATATATGTAGCAACAGCCCATCTGTTCCCCAGAGTTCACCATCAAAGTAAGCAACACATGTTTTTCCCAATATCATGCCTGGAGCCAACAAAGGACAAATGAAGGCACACAGCTTGCACAGAAGGTCTAAAGGCAGAGCCTGAGTTCAGCTGGAGGATGTCCTCTTAGCAAGGATGCAAGCTGCCTTGTGCTGATGTACATGAGGGTCAGCTGTCTAGAGGATGCTTGTGAAAGGGAAAGGTGGAACACAGCATGCTCATGACTGCCCTAGAAGCCAAGATGGAAACAAAAACCCAATAAATTTGTCACTCCTGCCAGTGACATCTTCTATCACTTGTAGGCTGGTGACTTCTCTTTTCCTTTTTGGCCAGTTAATTAAATGGTGGCCAGCTTCCCCATTACTGTACTGAAATCCCATTCAGATTGGGAATTTGGTAACTGTAGGAAGGGCATACAGTCCTGTACTTGAGAAAAGGCTTAGGAAATGTTCCCACCTATCTGTGATACTCTACTGCCAGGAATGAAAGATATAAACAGCACGTTAAATAAAACAGAATGATTTTATTAAAAAAGGGTGTGTGAGCCAAAGCAGACCAAAATCAGGACCAACCAAAAGCTAGCATCCTCTGCGGTACTTTGAAAACACTGCCTGATGTACAGGTGCTACAGTAGGTTCTCTTCTATTTCTCGTCTCTGGCACACAGTTATTATCTATTACCCATCTAGGCCAAAGAGGCCTATGTATCCAAACACCTGTACATAGGATATAACACCTGGCTTTAGGAGGCTGCTCTTCCAAGGCAGAGCTGAAATCTGGTGCTGCTTGCTCAGGTTTTTTTTTTTTGCAAAACTTTTTTACATGACAAGAGCCTTCAGAATGAGGAATAAGAGTAAGTGGGGTATAGTGGGGATGAATTGAATTAATCCAGTTCCTACGGATTTCCTTGGTAGCACACTGCAAGGGGGCAGCACGCAGACAGCAGAGGGTCAATCTGGCTAGATTTAATCTTACTTTGTTGGCTGCATGTCTGCTAGGTCATGAGCATTCACCCTGCTGAGGGTCCAATGGCAGATAAACCACACATACATCAAGGTCTGTCTTTTTTTCATTCAAGTGACCAGTTACTTTTTGCAGTTCCCTCTTCCCACTCCTCTTCCTTCTTTTCCTTCAGATCTATTTCTTATAATCTCATCTGATACAAATCTTCTTAAGACCAACTATCTTCACCATGTAGAACAGTTTCCTCTACCTACCCTTGCATATGTCAGTAAGTCAGGCAGACACCCTTGTTATTTCCTCACAGAAGTTCAACAGGAGTTGTAATGTCTGAAGCTCAGGTCCTTAGTAAGTAAAGTCAGGTCTTATCTCTCCTCTCCCTCCTAAATTGCAAGTAATCTATAAAATATGGCACAGAGTACAACATTCTCCAGTCTGCAGTACTCACCATCAATATGCTAATGCTATTCAATACCCACCTGCAGCCATGACTAGAAAAATGTCAGCAATGTGAAAATAAAGGTAGTTTCACCAGCAATTTCCATCTTTCCAGTCAGTTTTCCCAGTTTTTCCACCCTTCAATTGTGTCACATCTGCCCAGCAGTGCTCGTCCTAGATCCTGCCAGGCCATTGTATTACTCAGATCAAAAAGCTAAGTACTATTATTTATGTAAGCAGTGGTTAGGCAAGACAAATTGCTGTTTTACAGTAATAGGTATTTGAGTACCTCTTTGATTCTGCTTAAATTGTATCTGAATAAGGTTTAACATAAGTTTCACAAAAAAATTATATGCTTAAAGAGCAATTGATTATGAAGTGTATGTTTATCGATGTGTAGTAAGTATCACTGTTAAATACATTCTTAATAGCCTTTTGGTATCTAATTATCCTATAATAACTCTTATTAAATTTAAATCAAATCAGCAGCTGAGATGCATAATTTAAACCAACAACAATGAAAAAACAGCCCAATTAAAAAAAAAACGCAACCAACAACTTACAATCCAAAACCAAATCACTTTGAATTAATAGCTGTTCACTAAGATTTTGTCTGAAATAAAATGGTCTCAGTTGCTCAGTTGTTACAGTTACTGGGGTTCCTGTACATTGCAGGTGCCTGATTCAGCCACCCTTTAGTGAGTATGTAATTCACTGTGTTCTGAATGTCTTCAAAAGTCATCTCTGATGGGCTACTTGTTAGTAATAAAAATATCAACTCATTTCTTCAGCTTCATCTGAGGCTGGAACACTCCACAGCTGAAAAGCAAAAAGTGCTCAGCAGCCTCATTACAATAAACTCAGAAAGTCTTTTTTCATCCTTTTTTCCTTCCACCTATCTTCCCAACCTTCTCCTAGAGTCCTGCAAAAATGGGACGTTCTGATATCCAGAATAACCTTCATCTATTTATATGGTGTACACCGTGTAGATTACCCACAGAACTCTTCCAAAAGCCATCCTGGAGGGAAAAATACACCAGTCTACACTCTGTGTATGGTACTAGACAGGCAACAGGGACCCTTTTACAAGCAGGGTACAGTAACACAGCAATGTGCTACAGGACCTGCCTATACTACTTGTCATGTGCCAGCCAAGCTGGTGTGTGTCACAACAGCACTCAACTCTCAGACATACCCATATCTTAAAACACAAGGCCACCCATAGCCAGATTCAGCATAAAATAAAATCAGTGCACAAAACCTAAGCGGAACAATGGCTGTGCAATTCTCAGGTGAGAAATCGTTCCACCCAAATGGACCATGAATGTAAACACTGACTAACGAGAGTGGTACAGATTGGGCCATTAAAAGCAAGGCAGAGATGAATGGAAATGTCTGAGCAGGAACATAAAACAGACCAATTTCTGCCACTAAGTAGGAGTGGGAGTATAACAGTCCTTGTTATAGAGTTGCTGGCAGTGATGTTTTTGTTAAGGCTGAAAAAGACATTACATTCCAAATCTCTCTTTTCACTTGTAAAACAGTAAGATTTTGAGCTTGATCCTTCACTTCAAAGGTAGCTACTGCAACTGCTTAACAAAGGAGAAACATGAGATGGATGAGAAGAAAAAAATCAAATGGGTTACAAAATGTTATACAGACTGCAGACCCAGATGAAGGTAAGATTTCAGTTCTACTGAAGTTCAGAGTTTTGGTCTTTTGCAGGCACCACGATTTACCCCAGCTCAGTAAGCCAATACAGAAATAGCTACAGAATAACCCAATTACAGCAAAGATCTCAGCCAGGAAAATACACATTTCAGAAGAGAGGACAGATGAAATGACAGCCAATTCCAGACAAAATGGAAAGGAGGTGAAACTGTAAGAACTGATGTCTGTAATCTCAAGACTGGAAACGGAAGCCTGGTAATTAGAGTAAAGCAGATGTTCAGTTTTGTCAGTACTAGCTTTAGAAAATAAACATGCACAAACATGTCTACAAAGATCCTTGACTCCTAATTTTTTTGGCTTTATACAGAGGTAGACAGAAAAACAGATTTGAGAAAAATGGAGAGGGTTTTTTCTATCTCTTTTGAAGAAGCTCAGGATTTATTTATTATTTTATCCATCAACAAAAAGTTTTGATTCATCGATTCAGTTTGTGAATTCCAAAAAGGCTAATTCATGCCTTGGCTTAAGAACACTGTTTCGTTCCTAAAAATTCCTGACTGCTTCCTCTGGGCTTCTCACGACTCAGGCTGAGAACCATTCTGAGGAACGAGAGAGAAGAGACTCATGGTAGAGGTGAGCAAAGGATTTTGAAGCTTGAACATTTGTCTTTGTTATGATCAGAAATGAAACCTGAAATTTTCAATGAAGGAAAATTTGTACAACATGGGAAATAGTTTCAGTGCAAAATTGAAACAATAATTCTAACATGGCCTTTTAGAATTTGACCTTTTTATCTCTTAACAACATTTAAATATAATACAGAATTTGAATATTTGAAATGAAAAGTAATTTCAACATTTGAAATTTCCACTTTTTGCTCTGAAAATGTCAAAACAGGATATTTCAACTTTCTGGGAACTTTTTTCCCTCCCATTTTCACTTGAAAATGAGAACTTTCAGCTTAGGCTACTCATTTACATGAATCACTGGGACAACTGGCTGTCAGCAGAAAAGGGAAAGCTGATGGACTACTCTATGATGTGTGATGTCAAGCCCAGCCATTCATTTCCTATTCCCCTACCCAATACAGTATATTTTTGGTAGGTTGTGGAGGGAGAGGAGGCTTGGCTGGGTTGCATTTCTTAAGTATTGACTTTGTCACTTTGTTACAAAGACACATGCAATCTACAGCCTAATCTGGGGCTAAGTTCGTGAAGTGGCACAAGAAAATACTTGGACAAGAAAACAAGCAGAGCTTTCATTGTCTTCAGTACTTTCATCAAAGATAATAATCAGTTGTTTGGTGCTGCTTCCAGTGTTTCATGTCCTGAGAACACTGTAGTTGCAAGCAACTTCTGCTGTATGGTGCAAGCAATCCACATTTTTTTATAGCTTGCTTACACAGAGCCAGTCTGAAGCAGGCGCACGTTAACTGTTGGGTGACACGGCTTACATACTTTGCAGAGCTCTTCACATTTTAGGCGCCAGTAACTGAGAGTGCAACCTCGTGAGTTCTGCTGAATCATGCTGGAACAGCTCAAAGATGCTTTAAAGATATTTTTGTTATTCACACGATTATGCAAGTATTTTAGGCTGAAAATTGACTCTGTCAGCTGTTCATGGGGGAGAAATAGTGGTGATAACCTTTTCAACTGCTTTGACTAAATCCAAATGGGACTGTGAATCAGAAGTCTCAACCCACAGAGTTACCCTGATGCAAAACTGGAGTGAGAAAAATCAATTTATCCCATACTCAAAGACCTTTTGTCCAGTTCTGCACTGGAACTCTGAGGTGCTACATTTGCATCTCAATCCAGCCATGCCTCATGGACAGCTGCTGGCCAACGGCGTGGTCTCAATTCCTCTTCCTCTAAAATGGAGCTAATAATTCTACCCACATTTACAGATCGTTTTGAGATGTCTGAGTGAAGAGAATTACAGAACAACTAAAAGTTATTATGTATCATGCATGTGTTTTCCCATAAATAATAAATTCCTGAAGCGGACATAAGAACAGAAGTTCCCACTATTGTCTACCTTTATAACAAATTCATAAGCAATAGCACTGTACATCATTTCTCAGCTGTTCCTCTTCAAGTGACAGGTTTCACTCTAGATCCAAATCTACCTCGCTCCTTATCTAGGTTATATGGATTTTATTATTTTTAACATTTCAGAATGGAAACACTGATTTGTGAAGCAAAAGTTTTAAAAGAACATTTTGTCTTGTTTGTTCCTGATTCTTTACGCTATTATTTTTCTAATGTTCCTTATTTCGAGCTCTTGTCCTGCTTATAGTCTAGGAAGTTGGCAAACCTGATCTATACTGCTCACTGCCACCTGAGAGTCTGTCAGCAGCACCAACAGTCTAGTTGTCAGGCTCTGTCCGAGGCTGGTGCTTTGGCGGTGGTGGCTCTGCTGTACCCAGTCCTAGGTTTGGCCATGTGAAATGGCTGGTTGGGCTAATTTCCCTCCCTCTGTGCATCCTACCAGGATTTTACACTGGAAATAAATTGTCACAGGGAGAATATTTAAATTCAGGAAACAAAATGTTCCCACTAATTCAATGTAGCCATCTCCTGCCTCCTAAAAGTTATGAGTTATGTGTGAAGTAAAAAACCTCTCTGCCGCATGAGATAATGAGAAAACGGGAATTCTTTATTCATTGTACTTGTCCCTCTGCACATAACATTTGTATATCATGCCAGGACTAACCTGTGTCACTGCACTTATAGCCACAGACCAGACTAAATGCCTGCCCTTCACTGTTTTTACGTCATGATTCATAGACTCTCTCTGCTCTTTCTGACTGCCTGCAATTACTTGTGACAAATGATTCTTCAGTGTACTGTCTGCTTTACCTTTTCAAAATGTTTCCATGGTTCACAGATAAGTCAGCTAGTGTACACTGTACTGTCTTGTGGGAAGTAAATCCCAGGACACACACAGGAACAGGTTCCACACCATTTTCCTGGCAGAACTGCAGACGTTCACCTCACTCAGCTGCAGCGCATGTACTCTGGGCCAGCCATGCTGGGCTCCTCAGTTACAGCGGTGTGGAGATCCCAAAGGAACAGGCTGTTACTTACAGCTGTACAATAATGTGAATCTTTGTTTCACAAGGAGCGTGATAGCATCTATAACAAAATATTTGGTCAACATAAAATCATTATTTTGATATCTCCCATGAAAGAACATCCAGCTGAATGACCCCCATCATTGCTCCCATCGGTATGCTTGTTCAGCACATATATATCCAGAGGTGAATTCTGCCTTCATTTAAACCCGTGAAAGTCCAGGGGGCCTGATTCTGCCTTCAGTTACAGTGGTTAATATCAGGACAGCTCCACTGACCTCAGGGGATGTAAGTGCCAAGAGACTCAATCCACTGTCTCCTCCTGGTAGCACAGAGCATGAATTAGCATTCCAGGGTGTGATCCCCACCATGCAATACAAAGATCCGACTCATATAATGAGTTTCAAGCACTTATCTGTTCTCTGCCAACACAGTGGATCAAAATATGACAAGAACATATACACTGTTTTTTCATGGAAAATGATCTTCCATTTGAAAGTGCAACCTGTCAAGAAAATACCTAGCAAGACTTCCTTCTTGGAATATCTTCTTTTTCTAGTTGATATACTGCAGATTTCATTTAAAACACTGTTGGCCTTTTCTATTGTCCATAAACTGCACTTCCTTATTCCAGACTTTTTTTCTTTAGTAAATACATTATTTAAAATTGCGAAATTCTTCAGTGTTTGGAACTGTACAAGAAATGTTGCGGTGAATGGATTCATTGTGACAGCTGTGAACTGACAACAGCTATAACACTGTATTTTCTATTCAAATTATTCTCCTCTTGTCCTCTATAGAAGTCTGCTTAGGTATGTACACACCTCTTCTCACTACAATCACTTTGCTCAGCACATCACAGAAACAGGATTCCTACTGCTAAGGTACAAACATTTATTCTGGCCTTTTCCATACATACTCCTCTGCATTAACTGAAGCAAGAGTGATGACATCGTTAAAACACTTCTTCCAGGTAGGCCCTCTGCCTGGCTCTGTACTCTCTCTCCTCCTTGCTTCCCCTCTCTGCTTCTGAGAGTTAACTCACCTCTAAGCTGGATCTGATCTTGCCACTGTTGTGAAGGTGCTAGCAGTGAAAGATACTGTGCCGTTCCTGGCTGCTCGTACTGCCCACCTCCAACATATTTCACATTCACATGTGGTCCTTGGCCCGCCTGTGCTCCTGTCCATCTGTTTGGGAGGCACTGTGCCTGCCTGCAAGTTAGTCGAGTCTTTGGACAGACATCGAGGGGTTTACATGGGCAGGCAGCATAACGCTGCAAAAGACATCTGTTCTGCAGGAAGTCATCCTTTGTGGGAGCGATGGTGTTGCACACCCCCTTCCACTTGATTACACCTGTTGATCACGATGTGCCAAGGCTGAGAAGCAAAGCGGAGCAGGACCGGAAGGGGCTGTTCACAGGCACTTGTGTCGGCCCCTGGGAGAGACCAGCAGGCAACTGAGGCTTGTGAAATCCCATGCCGTCACCACAATGCATGGCACTGAAAAGGACTACCCTTCTTGTACTCCGTACACAGAACCTGATTTTCTGGGCATCCTCTTGCAAAACAGATGCAAAATGCTACCATCTGTTCGTTGCTTCCATGACTCTGCAAGATGAAAGAAGTGAAAAAAGTGCCTGCGTGGGCAAGTAGTCTCCATCCAACCCAAAGGGAGACACACAGTCGTACCATACAAAGGAAGTCACACAGAAGGGTGTTGTCATAGCCGGTCTTACTTGTAGTGCAGACAACCATTTTCAGTTCTGAAATATTGACAAACTCCCTGACACCTTAACCAAATAAATGTACTTCACTGGACCCCAGTAAGCACAGAGTTTATGGATGTGGCTGCTTCTGGAAGAGAGCAAGAGTCTACTGCCAGGCCTCAGAATTACTTATGCAGGGGGAACAAGAGAGACAAAATGAAAACCACATAGTGGTCATGCTGATGTGGTATCAGGCTTCTGCCTGGGCTCCAGACCCAAGCACCGGCCAGCCAGCAACTCTGTGCTGTGGTTGCTACATATGGTAAAACCTGGGTCATCTTCCCTTCACTGATTTTTTTTTGGCAAGACAATAATCAGTGTGGGCGTCTTCCCATGCTCCAGATGCACCTTCAGTTTGCCATTTAGATGTACCCAGCAGGGCCACCAAGCTTCACAGACACATCCACACAACTGTGCCTTTGGCTGGAAAGAAAAAAAGAAAATACAGAGCTTCTGTGGGAGAAAAGCCCTAGAGAGAATCCACAGCACAAAATGTGGGAAACTAATGTTCTCCTAAATGCTTTCCATTCTGATCACTGGTATCCCTGCTCCTGCTTTGCCGTTGCCCACGGTGCACGTTCACCCCGGAGCCAGCTAAGCCAATTGCTGCTGCAGTCACAGCTGACTGTGCTGCCTCTGACACAAATCCCAACCAGAGACAGAGGCGCTGGCATGGCAAATCCACACAGGACAGCAGCACTGCTCAAGTTATTTGTTTTTATGGACAGGGACACTGAACCCAGACTCTGAATTGTCAAGTCCCTCTTAGAATGCAGAATGCTACACTAAAAAAAAAGAAAAAGAAAGCAATTCAGAGAGAAGAAAAGGATGGAAATATCTATCATTCAACAACTGACAAAAAACAAACCCTGGCAGCAGCCTCCTATGCAATGCCTTGTTTATGCCAATGTTGGTTGCAGCTCCTGTTTGGATCAGAAGCACAACAAATTGTCTGTTTCCCTGAATCCAGCAGGCTCTGATAGCTAGTGACCATGCTGACAGAGCCTATTGCCTGCATTAGAATGGGAACGATGAATAGTAGAAACAGCCACACTTGAACACATACAAGATTGTTTTGATAAATCCAAGCCTGTATTTACAAGTTCCAGCTTTTAAGGCCAGGGTATTTTATTTGCTTTGCTCTTTTTTTAATGGTGAAAAAGCATGAGAGCAATCCATCTGTCTGAAGTGGAAGCTTCTTATAAATAAACAACAATAAAAACCAAAACATGAAATTCATTTTGCCCACTTCTGTTTTGTCTGAGTCCCCCCCAGAATCTAAATCAAGGAGAGAGCAGACTGTAGTTTGTAAGTACATTTCTTTCACCTGAAACAAACAAAAATAGACAAAGATAACCATCCTCCTTATACTTTATGCACAGTAATGTAAGTTATTTTCCACTCCATTTAGACTTTTCACCTTCCTTTCATTTACCCTGTTTTTTACAGTTCAATAAATATTTTTCCAAGCTCCACTTGCCAAACAAAAGAGTTTAGCTTCAGTGTTACTCCTCTGACAAATATCCTTATGGTGTTGCACATGTGAGCCATTGATAAACAAATTAAAATTCTGTCCCAGCTCAGAGCTCAGCTGGCCCATTTCATCTTGCGGTATGGGTTTGTAAAGGTCTGGGTGTCTGTCATCCTCCCCTAACCTTGTCTTTGTCAAAGGGATACAAAAGCCTGCACGCTCGGGGCCTTACGATACTGATTAGTGTGAGTGACAAAGTGGAGTAGCAAGTCCACTCAGCCCTTCATAATAAATCTATCAAAGAGTAATAGAATTCCATCAATTCTGCATCATCCCCGAGGGTCGCTGTGCTGGGATGGAAAGTGTGTTCCGCTGGGATTGTACAACTGTTATTATTCAATTACACTCTTTTCTTCCTAGTTAAAGACCATGATATCATTATCACTTAATGAATACATATAATTGGATCTGGACTCTGTGTTTGGCTGATGAATACCACTCACTATTCATTCAGTCTCAGCTCATCTTCTGACCATTTATTATAGACTTTTGGCTGAAAACCATGATGACAAAGGGAATTTGAAATTAGCTGAGATTTCATTCAATGCTCAGTTAGACACAAAGGCAAAATACAATTCTGACGCATAAATGAGGCTGAGACCACACGGAGAAGTTTTGCCTAGAAGTTAATAGCTGCTGATTTCTACATAAACACATTGAGGTAAGTGCAAAGATATTTTTTAAGAGTGCCTCATAACTTTGCAAGCAAGCACAGATTTTCTCCCTCTCTTCCCCAAACTGGAAAAAAAAAAAAAATGTCTCAAAGTTAAATACTAGATCTTTTAAGTTGGTACTTTATTTCCCAACTTAGGCAAAATATTAGCTTTAAAGATGTCATCTGAGGCCATTATGATCTTTAACTCAGCCCCGCTAAGCCAAACACCGTTTTATGATTAAATAACATTTAAATCTGACAAAGCAAAAGTGCTTTCTACACAGTATATTTATTACACCTAATACCGAGACCATCATTAAGTTTCATCAAACAGTGTGCCCTCAAAGGAAACTGGCCCTCCTATTCATATTGTTGGGAGTAAATGTAGCATACCTCCTTTGGATCACTGGTGAACAGGCCACCTCATTAATCCTAGTTAGTAGATGCTGCTGGGCATGTGGAGCAGCCAAATCCAGATGCTACCCACAGAGCCTCTCCAGGCAGTTAGGGAATCACAGAGTACCACCTCAAGCCCTCCATACATCACTTCAAATTAAATTTACATTAAGTGCTACTCCATCAGAGCCGAGAGAAGCTGACATCTTTGGAAAATGCAGATGATAATCCATTAAATCCTATTATATACATGTCTTCTAATTTTACTTAAGCTCATGCATACCAAAGTGTGAGTTTGTGTTAAAAATTAAAGACCCTTTTACTAGAACAAAAGACTTTATGAACTGTTGACTTTGGGAGGGTTTATTACAGGATCAGGCTATTCTGTCAAGACAAGTAGACTTTTTTTTCCTGTAAAATTTCTGGTTAATCATTTGTTCCTGGGATCTTTTTTCAAATGCACAATGTGCCTTTGCTATTTCCATCTCAAACTCTTTGTTCTCTCAAATAGAAGTGCAGCCGCTTTAACTTAATCAAATGTTATGAATGAAACAGTAGGACACATATTTTCTCCTTCTGCAATTAAGAAAATATTTGCTGGCAGCTTCCAAACTGGCAACAATAAGAAGATGCTATAAAATCATCACAGTGAAAAAGCTAAGGATTTAATTGCCCTATTACCACATATGTCAATCCCTTTATATTTTCATAGTCCTTAGTCACAGTTACTTTTACTTTGATGAGTCTCTTCTAATTTCATAGCAAAGATCTTACTATTTTTGATTCAAGGTACTTAGATTTTTATATTGAACTACTGTATTTTATATTTATGTTTCAATCTGATTTACTTTTCCGTGAGACCTAAACTAAAATTGAAAATACACAGACTTCAGAAAAAGGTAATAATTATTTCAGATATTACAAGAAAACATATCAAGAAACAAAATACACATATAGACATATACATAGAAAATTAATTTAAAAGCTATTTATCAAACCTCTTAAAATTTAATCAGAGTTTGGATTTCAGGCTTAGATTTGCTCTAACTTTCAAATCATATCTTTCCAAGCGTTTCACTCTAATGCCTGCTTTACAGGACATGGAGTACATATGTGTTAGTTTTAACTATTGTCATTCTTCGGCAACTGAAAAAGTGATGGGGCAGATTGTCATCTAGCACAAATAAGTGTAGCACCGTAAAATTCAAATGAATTAATAAGCCGAACTAAAGTTTTTCAATGGAATATTTTTGATTTATGCAAGCTGAGAATGCTTCCCTATATTATTTTCTACTGGAGAAAACAGAAGTAGCCTATGTTTACAGTCTGTCTGTCCAGTCTGGGCAATACCTATGTGAGCTGGTACTACCTTTTGTATGACTCCAGATGCTGTGGCAATAGGCAACAAGATACTTTGTATTGACAGGTTGACTCACTAAGGCTTTAGCACAGCACACTTTCTAATTTTGCAGCATTTTTTTAATGTTACTAATACTGGCTTTGAACAAGATTCACGGAGGACAGATACTGAAATGAACACACGCAATTTGGAAGTGGCTATCAAAATGCACACAGCCAGTTTATCTGCCCCTAGGAGAGACCTTAGCTGCTCTCACAAGCCCTTACTCGCCAGCCTGCCTGAAGAGTAGGCCAGCAGTTGTATCGAGGCTCCCTTACCAAGTACCAAGTATGACGTATGACAAACAAAAAAGTGATGTCACAGACAAAACTGGAGACTTTAGTTTAATCTTCTTGATGCACAGGGATTTATGCATGTTACTCTCATTAAAACTAGTAGGATCTGTTTCCATAAATTCCCATTCCTCAGGATTATAATATTACCCAAATTATTGTTCTATAACATACTTATGCCCTATGATTTCAGAAGCTCGCCATCATACGTGGGCAGTGCCCCTCAGAGCAGTGAGGGCATCTGGTATAAAGGGCTATGGCAGAATGCAGAATTGTGGTTACTCTGGTTTTTATAAATAAGTACAAAAGTGGTTGCTGTTTACACCATTAGGAAGCATTTCTGAGGACGTATTTTTGAATAGTGAAACTGGATACATTCTAGGTTGGGTTTTTTTGAGCCCTCTTCAAATGGCCATTAACATGGATGCACAAGATCTGCCTAAAACATCAGGGTTTTTTTTAACTTCTACACTGGATTTTGAGGATAATGCTATTTGGGACAGGGTAAATATAGCTCACTGTTCTCTGTATGTTACAAAATGCCTTCACCACCCCACAGAGAAATGAATCTGTCAGCCTGGAACTAAGTAGCTATTTACTTTACCTCTGGACATCCCTAGCTCCAATTTTAATGCACCATGCCATTAGGAAAGTATCACACAAAATCTATCATTTCAATTTTCTTATTTCGTTTTTAACAAAGGGATGGAAGTTGTTACTTATTTGCACCTGATGGGTCAGATTTTGTTTTCAGAATTATCAGTAACTGGTAACTGAATTGGATGTTTCAAAACCCAACATACATCTTAACTATTAGGTTATACTTAGAATTAAAAGGAGTCTCTGAAAGATGATGCTGAGTACATAAACAAAGCAACATGCTGAATTTCATATTAAAAGCTATGGAGTACAATGCAGGATCACCCTCTTTCTTTTCATATTTTAGACTGCCTTTTCCAGGGACTAAAGAGGAATCAGCCAGACATGAGCAGAGTAGCAAACAAAATCCTAGGCTCCACTGTGGAATTCACAGCCCAATCTCCATGCCTGATTTCCACCAGAACAGAACAGAGACACTTTAAGAGATTTCCAGAATCTGGTATCTGAAATGTCTCTGAAAAAGCATCAGGCCTATCAAAAAGCCTTGCGTAAAAAAATGAACAAGTTTTCGACAGTATCTATGAGGGATAGTCTACGGAGGGAATGCCAAGTACAACCAAAGCTTACCTAACACTGGTGTCACCCTTGCACCTAAAAGAGGGGCTTCGAAACCAAAATGATGGCTAAAAGGATCCTTGGGAAGAGGTAGCATTGCCACCAATGAAAAACATTTCTAGTACAGCCCTGCTGACGGGTATGAATCTTGCCATTACATGGAGTACCCCAAAACAAAAGAAATTTTAACCTAATCCTTTTAGAAAGAACAGGCATAATCTGAGGGCTCAGCTGAACAACCCAAGGCTGGGTTACCACAGCTTTCCACCTGGCCTGCAGGAGCTCCTCAGCTGTATTCCTTGTTCATAGTAGATGCAATACAACACCACATAATTTAGCCTAATTTGGGCCAAGTAAATCACCTTAGTTTCCATTTGCCACATGGCAGGGATCTGCCTCGTGATTGCATATGGCTCAATCCCTGATACTCAACAAGTGCCTGTAAGTCGTGAATCCAGGTGCTGAGAGCTCAGGGCAGCCTGTGATGGCCAAAGTGGCCTTACATCGTGATCTATGGGGCGGGGAATAACTTTCTGCTCTGTGCTTGTTTAGCACCTGGCAAAACAGCTCATGTTAGAGGCTCTTCCTCATTTCTTTCTAGTTTGCCACCAGTTTATACGACCATCTGCCAACTCATTCTCTTTCTGTGACTTCCTAGAGGAGGAGCTGAATGTTGTTATTTACATGCATCACCACTTGGACATTAAGCCGTCGCAAAGGTCCCAGTGCGCTAGACATGGTACATACATACAAACAGCAAGAGGTAGCCCTTGCCCTCAATAACTTACAGTCCAAATAAACAAGACAGACAGAAGGTCAGAGAGGAAACAGGCACAAAGAAGTGACGTGATTTGCCTGCAGTCACCTAGTAGATGATTGGCAGAGTCAGGATTAGACTAATAGATCACTGAATCAATCCACTGACTAAACATACTGCTTCCCATTATTTCTTGGGAGGCAAACTAGGAAGAATGATCTCACTCGGCTAAGAGCCATAATAAAAATAACAGCAGTACTGAGGGCAAGTTCAGAGCTTTCTACATGATGTGCTGTGGATCAATTGGTGGAGAGGCTGCTCTCTGCACCACCATGTTTTGAATTGTCTTCACGGCAGGAATGATGGAAGACAGAGGAACGGCTGACAGTACTGAATAAAACTCCATGTAAATTCCCCTTATGAACATCTGATAAGTATTTATATGGGCATAAAGGGTTATTTATTTCCCTGTCTCCATGAATGATTTACATGCTACTCTCCATTTTTATAACACACCCGCTCAGGCTGGAGGAGGAATGTACTCTGACTGGCTCTTTATCCAAAGAAATGATTTGCCACAGAACTGGAGCCAGGACGCTGGTTGGGGGTGGGAACATTTCAAGTGGTTTTAACTGTCTTTCATGGTAGCCATTTTCCTCCCTCCTTTCCACTTTTGACCCTTTTTTTTTCTCCTTCCTGTCACTGAGTTTCATCTTCTCGTAAGTCACTCTAGTCTGCAAACTCCTTTGCTCGTTCTGTAGGTAGAATACCCCATTTTTATGTGACATCTTTTAAGGATGAGATTCAGGAAAGAGACTGCAGAAGTTTTAACTGTAATCACTCAGTGAATGAGACTGCACTGCCTAGGAGGTTCCTCTGGTTCATTAGCTCTCACTCTAACTCAAGCTGTGCCAGTATTGCCTCCAAGGGCTTTCCTACCCAAGGGCCTGGGTTAGACTTTTGTGAACTCTGTAATTCCACACCAAACTGCGCCTCAGAATTTGAGAATGATTCGCTCTGAATCGAGATCCAGTTTTGTGCTTCATAAAGGGCAAAATCAAAGTTTGGATCAATTCCTGATATGGAGTTTACAGTTCAGCCAAATCTTAGTACTTTTCCTGAGTTTGTTTCCTTCTCCCTGCAAAATGTGCATCTTAATATTATAAAAAGAACTTGAATGGAAGTACTAAGGAATATTACAGATAGATTTTATACGGGCCTTCAAATTCTAGGCAGATGAGTTGGAGTTCAGCCTGAGGGACCACATTTTTTTTCTGGATACAGTCAAATGAAGTACTGAATACCTCACTTCCAGCAATACCAAATATAGTGGATGAAATCCTACTCAGCTGAATTTGATAGCTGGAATGAACACAGTAAATATGTTTACAAAGTGTTGGACAAAGATTTATCACTTAAACTTCAAAGAAAATCGTTTTAAAGAGGTCACCTTTTACAAACGTGGTTCTACAACTTATTTTCTGACACTTCATATTCAGCTGCCAACATCTTAAGAAAATACAGCTACATTGTCTTCACCAGGACTTCTACTGGATTCATCCAGAATGGAATGTGCTAATGTTTTCCATCAGACCACATTTCTGTATAGGCGTTGCAGTATTAGATTATTTTCAGAGCAAGAGAGTCATGCTTGTAAAATACATTCAGTGACAAAAAAAAAGAAAACTAAGCAAATTAAAATATAGAGCTATATATCAAACAGAAATGTTTTGTGTACACTACCTGTGTTGTCAGCTTTCTTTGGTCTGCCATTCAAACACCTCCAATATTACAGTGCCTTGAAAGGAAGACATTAGGGTCAGCACCAAAGCAAGAACATCAGCACAAATTCGAGGTTGTGCACACCTAAAACAATGAAAACACAGTTAAGGCCTTGTTACCTGAGTCCCTGGTTGTGTAAACATTAGACCAACTTCCCATGAAGTCAGAGTAGCCCCAAAGGCTGCTCGCGCTCATAGCAGCCTCTTCCAAACTTTTTAAAAGCTATTCTACAGCCCTGACTCTCCATCAGACTGACTGCAATAGCTTTGTCACAGCATAAAGCCCTGGGCAGGAGTCTGAAGCAGTGGACAGCGGACCTTAGTCTGTAACAAGTTTGTATCACTTCTGAGTAGGGAGAATCTCCCCTCACACCCTTGTGCCTCACTCCATATAGCCACAAGTCAGCCACCCTCTTATTTAAATCTCAGTGCAGCTCACAGCCTACCCCAGCACAGGCAGCCAGATACCTGAGGGACACCTCTGCCAGTCACCATATGAACCCATCTGTACAGCTAGACTCCATTTACACCTCCTTCAGCATTGGCTGAAACAGGGTGGGCAAACCAACCTGGAAACAGCAGGCCATGCCAGGCTGTCCCCACACGGGCCCTGCGGCACCCAAAATGGCGTCAGTCCCTCCTCAGCGCCCTCAGCCTTCCACCTCCCCTCAGGGGCAGCCAGGCCGTGTGGAAGCGCCCAATTGGTCAGGAACACATGTCCTCACATGGGATTGGTCAGAAGCAGACAGACGGCCCCCTGAGGCTGACTGCAAAGGAAGCGCTTTCCCGCCTCCTTGCTGTCTCTCACAGCAGTGTGAGGGACCTGGGGCCCTGTGAGGGACCTGGGGCTGGGGCCTGGAGACCAGGGGTGGGGATGGGGTTATCCAGCACCTCCTCGGTCACTGGCTTCTTTGCTATCCCTGTCCTGGGACCAGTCTGACCACACACTGAGGTAGAAATCATTTGGAGTAACATTCCTTGGGATGGGACCTCCACTGCCCAGCTTGTTCCTTCAGGCAGGCAGACATGGCGTCCTGCCTCATCTGGGCTTACACCATCTCCTCAAAACTTTATCCTGTTAAACTCAGCGGAGCTGAGATACTCCTCTGCAGAGAACCCAGTTACTGCGGCTGCAGCAATGCTCCGGGCCATCTGGATCAGCTGCTCTGGCTCGAGGGTTTTCAGCAGCCACAACAAACGGGCCAAACTCACAAGTGGTGCGGTCCCATGCTCTGCATTTCCTGACAGGGCAAAGCAGCACAGGTCCACTGACTTGGACAGAAGCATCGCCGTTTGTTTCACTCTAGAGAGCCATCAGTGATAATTTTGGTCATGTTAGCAGGGGAATTTTCAAATGAACAAAATTAAGAGACTGCAAGTAGGAGAAATTGCAAATAATCCCCCTATTGAAAGGAGGAGTCTGTTTACTGCTGCTATGAGATTTTATTGTTAGCTTAATGTCAACAGCTTAAATTACCATAACAAAAGTAAGGCCAAATTTCATGCAGGCAAAGAAGTGAGTGACCTTCTCTGAAATTTTTCGCATAGGTAGAACAACGTTTCCGCCTTCCCCGGGCTTCCCCAGCATGTGTTTGGTTGGTCAGCTTCCCTCAGTGACCTGGTTTTACTAACATTTTCTCACAAAACAAAGAAGAAATTATCATAAACAAAGATTACATTTATTTTAACACTAAGCTATTCACCAACATTTAACCTTTACAGGAAATCAAATTCTTTTTTTCCATGACTAAGAAAAATCTAGTGATATATAATTAAAATAACAAAGAAGAGTCCCATTCTATACAAGTGTAATTATGTTCATGTAGTATCACTGTAATTGAAACACAGAAGATGTTTCAGTCTGTATTAAAAGAGAATTTCTTTCAGTGGGTTTCCTGAAGCTCATTAGATATTCCCTGGCCTATTCTCCTAAGTAATTAGATTTTAACAGGATTTTCAACAGATCAGAGCAATCTCTGTGGGTGCCAATAGGAGACTCTCCCTCTGGCCTTACCAGCAGGGCAGCATGGATAACATCCAGGCTGGGAGTTAATAGGACAATTACTGGCCTCTTTTAAATGAGTTACATTAATGCACTTAAGCTAAATGGGTCTGCATATGATTAAATATTAACATCTGCAAAATATGAAATCATGATATGCAATCAAGTTTTGTTGTTTTAATTTCCCAAATGCCGGATTTCAGTGCTGTATGTAAATGTGCATTGGATAGTGTATGTTAAACTTTCAAAACACAGATCAACGGTATTTGCGAATGGTTCTTCTGGAACTACTTAGTTAAACATCTTAAAATAGCACAAGGCAAGAGGAAATTATTGAAAATTATATAAAAAGAAGAAAAGGAAAAAAAAACAACCTTCATTTTGAAAACGTCAAAGTGAGCTAGATCACGATTTACATTGTAAACAACAGAAATCAAAATTTTAAATTCAGTGTCTCG
>NW_009597456.1:46439-46847 GCF_000690535.1 Cariama cristata
GAAAAAGAACAGGAACCAGCTGAAATGTTAAATGGCGTGGCCAGGGTGAATGCATGCTGAAGTGGACAATGTTTTTAAAAGACAATTCTGTATGGGTTGCCTAAGGCTTCTTTGCATTATATGAAAAGTTACGGGTTTGTTTCTTCACATTCCTGCACAGTGCACATCAAGTTAATAGAATTTTGAATGCCCACACATCCACGCATGTGTGTGCACACACACATATACGTACAGATGGGGCAGGGGGGAAACATAGTGACAAAGGGTGAGGAAAAGGCTGAGGTACTTAATGCCTTCTTTGCCTCAGCCTTTAATAGTAAGGCCGGTTGTTCTCTGGGTACCCAGCCCCTTGAGCTGGAATGCAGGGACAGGGAGCAGACTGAAGCCCCCATAATCCAAGGGGAAATG
>NW_009597457.1:0-566 GCF_000690535.1 Cariama cristata
CCCGTTGCCAGTATCAGTCGCCCCTGTACAGAAGAAGAAATATACAAAGAAATCAACCCGCCCAGTGAAGGCGGACGGGGATGAAGCAGCTGGACCATCACAAGAACAGGGGGGGGAGCTACAGAGCCAGAAACAGAGGTAGTCAGAAGACATAAGCAGAAGTAGTCACAAGAGCCATAAACAGCCTCCCACCCCTGCTCAGCCTCAACCCCTGCTTGGCCTACCACCACTATTTGGCCTCCCACTGCTGCTCAGTCTCAGCTTCTCCTTGGCCTTCCAACGCTTTTTGGTCTACTACCACTTTTTAGCCTCCCACCCCTGCACAACCTCAACCCCTCCTCGGCCTCCCACCCTCTTTCCGGCCTCCCATCTCTGCTCAACCTCTCCTTGGCCTCCCACCACTGTTTGGCCTCCCACCCCTGCTCAGCTTCAACTCCTCCTCGGCCACCCATCCCTCCTTGGCCTCCCAACCCTTTGTGACCTCTCTCTGGGTTTGGCTAAAGCAGGACCATTTCTCCTGTCTGTATTTTTTTTTCCCTTCCGTTGAATTTTTTCGTACCTGACAT
>NW_009597457.1:660-1948 GCF_000690535.1 Cariama cristata
TACGCAGTAAGGCCCATATGTGTGGGCCTGCTCCCTGCAGGCTCCCTTGGGCTCCACGTCGGGTAAAGGTGGAAAGGGGTTGTACCCCCAGTAAGCTCCAGACAGGACAGGTGACCAAGGACTGATCAATGCAGTATTCCATCCCAGCCACGTGAATACTCAGAATAAAGTGTAAAGGCTGGATATTAGGAAGATTATATCGTGTATATATATTTTATTGTATGATAAGTATTGCATTTTATGTATTGTATGGGACGGCTTTTACATATATTACCTCTCTTGGAAGTCTGTTCCAGTGTTTGTCCACCCTCTCCGGAAATAAAGTTTTCCGAATGACCTAGAGAGGTGGTCGATGCTCCATGCCTGTCAATGCCTTAAAGAGAACCGTGGGAATGGTTCATACAGGTGCGGTGTTGCATTGTATGGTATTTATTTATTATATTGTATTGTATAGTGTGGTACGGTATGGTTTTTATTGTATTAATGTATTTTACATATTGTATTAATTCTATGTATTGCACGCATTTTATAAGTTGTATACATGTTATGATATAGTATGTGTTGTACCATATGTATAATTTTTTTATTCGAGTGTATAGATTGTTTTTTAATTTTATTTTGTATTGCATTGCATTTTATATATGGTGTGTGCTATGTTGCATTGTATTGAATTTCTTGTATTGTACATGTTGTATCCCATGGTATTTCTGCTGTTCTATGTGTTGCATGGTATTTTTGTAATTTTATGTATTGTATTATATTATATGATATTTTTTATCTTTTCAATTGTGTGTTGTATTGTACAGTATGGTATTGTATGTATCCAAATGTATGTGTTGTGTTGTTTGTATTGTCCTGTGTATTGCATATATTGTACTATATTCTGTATTGTATTTTGAATTGGATTGTTTGTATTGCATTATAGTTGCTAATATATTGTCTGTATAGTATTGTATATTTTCTGTCATATTTTGAGTTATACTGTATGTGTGGTATTTTGTGATGCATTTTATGTATTGTATTTTAGATATTGTGTGTATTGTGTCATATTTTATTGTATTTTGTATTGGGGTTTTATTTGGTATTCACATATAAAATTTTCAATGTATTTTAAGTACTACACTGTATATTGGTATTGTTTTGCATTATGTTTTGTATTTCGTAGGGTATTTAGTATTTTCTATTGTACTTTCTGTTGCAATATATGTATCGTATTGGTTGTGTTCTATTTTGTTGCATGGTATTTATGTTTTCTGTTGTATGGTACGTCTTCTTTGTGTTGTTTGGT
>NW_009597457.1:2020-3079 GCF_000690535.1 Cariama cristata
GTAATGTATTGGATGTGGTGTATTGTATCGTACGGTATGTATTGAAGGTATTATATAGTATGGTGTGAATTCTATGATATGTATTGTCTTGATATGGTATTACATTGGTATGGCATTGTATATGTTGTGTTGTATGGTATGGTGTTAATGGCATTGTAGTTATTGTACTCTATGTATTATAATTTCTATTGTATTTTGTATTGTACATATTGCATTTTGCACTTCATTCTATGTTATTGTATTTTGTATTTTATTGTCTTTTTTAGTGTATGGTGTGGTAGTCCTTGTATTCTATGTTTTTATATATGTATTTTTGTATAGTATTTATTTTATTGTATATATTGTATGTATTGTATAGATTTTTGGTATTGAATGACTACTAACATGCCAGATCATTTCAACATTTAGTCAGGACTCCTGCACAGAAAAAGTTATAAAAAAACGGTACTTGATATCCACATGTAAGAATTCCAAACATCCCATTTAGGCAGAATATCCTGGTCTAGTTTTTTCCTTTATCTTCTGAAGGCGAGGTTAAGCATCTATAGCTGATTAATAAAAACTGAAATTCACGGTTAGGCATACAAACCAAAGGTTTTGCATACATATATTTTACACTGAAATGTATCCCCTAGCTTTGCTTTGAAAACTACTGCAGGATTTTTCTGTTTTCACATGGAAAACACCCTTATGAAAGCTTCAATGAGCATCTGTGTCACTAATATACCAATTTACAAATTTTATCCTCATTTTACAAAGGTCAAAGTGGAACACAACCTACCTAGAGGAGGATCTTGTCACTGTTAAACAAGAGTGATGCTCTTTAAAGCATGAAAGATACTCCTTCTTTAACTTCACCTTTAGGCAACACTACATTTAGCAGAACTTAGTGAAGCAGATACTTTTTCTTCACTGGATTCTGATTATGTACAAAACCAAAGCAACACCTTTTGTAAAACTGGTATCACGTTAGAGTAGCACTTCATGGGATAACACATTTATGAGCAGCAATTTTTCTTTTAAAACTTTGCTTTCTGTTCCTCACCTGCTCTAACAGAA
>NW_009597458.1:0-2524 GCF_000690535.1 Cariama cristata
CTTCTCCCAAGTAACGAGCGATAGGACAACGGGAAATGGGCTCAAGTTGTGCCAGGGGAGGTTTAGATTGGATATTGGGATGAACTTCTTCCCTGAAAGGGTTATCAAACACTGGACCACGCTGCCCAGGGAAGCGGTGGAGGTGCTTAAAAGACGTGTAGATGTGGTGCTTAGGGACATGGTTTAGTGGTGGGCTTGGCCAGGCTAGGTTTATGGTTGGACTCTGTGATCTTAAAGGTCCTTTCCAACCTAAATGATTCTATGATTCTACAGTTCTGTGATTCTATGATTGAGAAGGTAACAGGACTGATCCTCAAGCTATCACTAGCTAACGGGCAGTGAAAGAAAAACAACCTCTCCATCCCTGCAGGTAATTAGCTAAAGCTCTGAAGAAGGAGGTTTTCCTATAGTCACTGCCTTACAACAAAACTGCATGTGTGATGGGCACCTTGAGGGCAATGCGCACAAACTTCTTCCCTCCATGCCTCCCAGGGAGAGGAAAGGACCAGAAGCATTAAATCTCGGCATGCATAAGCAGAGAGTTTAATTCAAAAGCTGCTTTAAAGCATATTTACAATATGGTTTGACGAAATTATGTTGACAGAGCTTGGGAATTTAATCTCACATGGAGGTTGAATTCATTCAGCTTCAGCTGCCAGTCATCGAATCTTGTCATTAATTTGATACTGAGGTAGAAAAGCACCCTGATGTAACTGCTGTGTATAAGTACTGACAGACAGTGATGAAGTAATTTCTCAGCCTTTTGAGTTAAGTACTCCATTTCCCTGAAAGTCATATTTAAACACTTTGAGTTTGTTAGCACTAGGAGTTTAATATTCTTATGTTGCAGTTGTTTTCCTCATTCCTATATGCATAGCATTATACTAAAATAGATGTGATTCTTCATTTTCTATCAAACAGTGCATTTTTGGTTTTCTTCCATCATTTTAGATATAAAGTTTATTACTGAAAAACAAAAAGCCTCTTTTCCCCCCTTATTCTATTTTAGCCCAAAGCCATTCTACATTAAAAAAAAAAGGAATTGTCTTTAAAATATAATGTCTATACAATAAAAAGTTTGAAATGTTTTCTTCAGCTGAGGACTATCTCTTTCATTCCAAAGCTTAAAAGACGAGAGCTTAATGTTCTTCAGAAAAGGGCGTATTCTGCACTGAAATAAATATATGCAAGCTGCCCGGAGGGCGTTCAGCTTGCACGGTTGTTGCAGTCATTTACTCGGCTCAGGACGGTGCTTTGCTTCTGTCTGCGGTGGGGCTCAGCAGCGGCATTCCCTAGAGAAAGCCAGCAGGCCATGCTTTAATGGTCTTGGGATGATGCTAGAAGGTCAGGACACATGAGTGTGGTTTCTGGCAGTGTCATTGATGTGATGCTGTGCCTTCGGCAGATATCCCTCACCAGATGCTGGTTAGCAATATACATCTTCTCTTGTGAAGTGTTTGAGGTCTACGTATGAAAGTATACAATGATGTAAACATGATTTATTACTAGAAAAAACGATACTGTTTTGGAGCACACAGAATGTGAGACAGAGGCAGTAGGATACACTACTTTATTCATTTAGTTTTTCATTATGCACTATATTACAGAGATAATTTACATTTATATTAGATAGTATAGCGCAGAGCAAAACAGATGGTTGAAACTGCTCTCATTTGTACTTTTACCTGAAGCCATAACTTTATACTTTGCCATAAGAACTCAGAGTCTTGGAGCGACAGTCTAAGTCACGGTCCATGATGGGTGGAAGTAAGAAAGTTTTCATTCACTTATAAAGGTTTCATTCAGTTATAACAAGATCCCAAAGTATGTTGCAATGCCCTGCCCTCGGCACATCCTTCTGCCTTAGCTGTGGCTAATATTTCCTGTGCTGGGGAATCCCTTGGTGATGGCAGTCTGGGTTTCTCCATCTGGCCGTGCCAGGCGGCAGGTCGAGGTGGTGTGCCAGGAGGGGAGAGTTCCACTGCTGGTCCCACCAGCCCTTGGCCCCTCTTGTTGATACCTACGTCCTCCAGGATGGAGTAGCCCCTGCTGGGATGCCCACATAAGGGACAGAGCCTTAGACCAAGGTTTATAATACGAAAAACAGCACTGCAGGTGAAGATTCAAGAAGTAGCATCTAAAAATGTACCGTTTAACATCAGAGGAGTAACCAGAGGAGCTCCCGGTACAAGGTCAAAGATGCCTCAGCCCCATGACATGCAGCATAGCACCAGCACAAGGTCATTTGATAATTTCAGATGGGGTCAACATTTTCCCCAACTTACTTTTTCCCTGGCAGGCGCCGTGCCAGATCAGGTATCACTTGGCACTCTGCAGCCTGCACGGAGATGGCGTTAAAGCTGAAAGCTGATGTGAGCTCTAGAGCACACACCATGGCTCATTTGGCTGCAACGGGATTGTGTGCCCACCCAGCCTAATCCTGACCCAGTTTGTGCTGGTGGGGGATGTGGAGCTCAGCCTGAGGAGCACCTCTGCAGCAGGGCTTGGTCCTGCTCTCAGGCAG
>NW_009597458.1:2680-13716 GCF_000690535.1 Cariama cristata
TCTATGATTCTATGATTCTATGATTCTATGATCCCTGGGGCTGGACTGGGCACATGGGTCATCGCTGCACACACCCAAATAAACATTAGCCTTGCTCAAGAAGCAGCAAGTGTCAAAAGAAAGGCTGGTGTGGCTTCTCGCACCAGGGCAAGTCAAGGCACTGCAGGAGCCGTTCTCCTTTGGGAGCAACATTCAGCGTTGCCTTCAGTGCAGTGGACACAACTCTTTCTGGTTCAAGATTCATGTGCCAGCTTCGTAAGCCTTAAGGATATATGCTCAAAACGTGTTTTACTTTGTAAAAGCAAAGAGCTTTCTTGTTTTCTGTATAGTCAGGGAACAATTCGCAGGTCTGGGAAGTAACTGATATTGGTGGCCATTAAAAAAACGTACAAGAATTGAAGTGTATGGAGACCCTGGTTAACAAATAACATTGTAACTTTAAAGCTCATAAAATAAATGAAAGAAGCAATTAAAGATTTAATAAAAGATAAGGGTATCTCTATGAAATCCACCATATTACATTACACAACTTCAAATACATAACAAAAATAACAACTCTGTGCCTACATTTAAAAAGGAAAATAGAAACATTGGTTACCATTTCAGAGTATCTTGAAGGAATACAAAAATCTTTGAATATTCAGATCTAGAAAATGTGTGAAATTATGAGGTTCTGGTGACATTCCCAAATTTCAGCTTTTTAGCCCGTTGATGTTCCCTTCCCAGGTTGTTCCTTGAGTGCTGCTTTACATCTCCTTCAGAAAAAATATTTTGTAATGTCTTATCTTAGTTTCTGAGCAGAACAGAGCTCACTTCAGCCCTAATCACTCTTGTAACTTACTTGGGTGAAATGCCTGTCATCCTTCTAGGACAATCCCCGTTTTTCCTACCTCCTTGCTTTTGAGGAGCTCTCAGTATCTCCCAGCATGATTTGGTTTTTATACCTCCCTTTGTGTCATCCTGCAAACTCTGCTGCCTTCAGTAATGTCACTTTTTATTTACATTGGAAAAAAGATTAAAATTGACCACTGGGATTAAAGCAGCTAGAAATTTGATCCCAAACTCGATGAAATTTCAGTGTTTGCAACTTTCAACTCTTCTAATTTTTCATATAGGAAGCCAAAATCAATTAAATTTCAGTGTTTGCAACTTTCAACTGTTCTAATTTTTCATATAGGAAGCCAAAATCTTTGCACGTTGTGCACATTACGTGATGGGTTACTGATGTAAACTGATTGTGACTATTTTGTCATCAAAACCTGCCCAACTCAGGTCTTACCAATTTAAAATACTTGCATCTTTAATCCATTCTCTCTAGGATTTACACTTTTATTGAAGTCAGTGCAAGAATAAGGCTTTTTTAGTATGTTCTTATGGTAACGGATGCAGTTATGACATTGTCTATAAAATCTCCTGTTGCCGACAGTACCTGTCCAGAAGCCGCCCTGAACTGCGAGCTGCTGATGGGGGAGAGACCCAGAGCCGAAGTCGGAGCCAGAGCCATCTCCAGCCCTGCCGAGGTGAGGAATGGGGTTTTGCACCCAGATAGCAGCCCCTGTACACCCAGGGCTGAACGTGGATGAAATTGAACCCCTGCTGAAAATTATTTAACTGACAATACGCCCAGCATCGCTCCAGATATTGCTCTAACTTGTCTGGCTTTTTAGCATTTCCTTTCTTTCCACAGATTTTCCACTCTTGCTAAAACCAGCTCCACAGGTTGTGGCAATAGCTTCAAGGGGTTGTGTAAACAGCAGCACTGCCAGGTCATCTGCACCTCTGCTCAGCGGCAATGCTGGCGTCTCTGCTCCCTGCAATCTGTCATCCTAAAGCAGGCAGATGTTGACAGCTGTTCTCATGCCGAATGCTTCTTTTGCCATCAATCTACCACGCTCCTCCAGCCATAATTTACCTGAGTTAGCCAGGTGGCTTTATATTTCAAAGGTAGAGACCCCATTTCCATGCTAAGTGGACTGGATTTTTGTTTCTCCTGATATCTGGAATGGCAATGTTTCCAGAAGGTGTATTGGGCTGCTTTGTGACATTTTCGGATTTTTTATTATTATTCTGTAGACAGCTGGGCTATGAAATGCATCAATCTTTTTTTAGAAATGAGTGCATTTCTGACATTAATGATGAAAAGACGACTGGTTCTGTCAATCCTGTTTTGTCTTGGGGAAGAGAAAACAGAAATGACTTATCCTTTGGGTCATTTGGTAGGCTCATCGCACCTTAGAAACATTTAAAAGCAACTGTAATGGCATGGCCCATGTGTCTGACTGGGAATGACTTCACTACTATAAAATACCTCTATAAATGTTAAATAATGTCTTACGAACCACTAACACAAGGATGAATTAAGATTAGAAAGGAGTAAGGTAGAGCTGAAGCAGGGGAAAAAGGTAAAATAAATATTTAATGACAATTAAGATGCGTTTCTTTCTTTTTACAGAGATCAATTGAGTTATAGTTTTGTTAAAAGCATCTTTCAGTTTTGTTAAAAGCAGTAAGAACCCAACAGCAGTATCTTACAGAACTGTTTTGAATTAATTATTAACCAGCAAGAGCAATCAAAATCATTAAATAAATTTGGCGCTCTCCGTTAAAAGCGTAGCAGTGTGGTTCACAGTGGCAGACCATGGCCAGATTCGACATTTCTAAGGGAAAAAAGGGTGGGCAAAATAGAGCGGCTGATTTTTGTGGCACACGCTGGGAGAGAGCAGCGGTGAACCTGTGCTGGGGGGCAGCCCCGAGCCGTGCTGGGGCACAAACCTTCCCTTTAGGGGACAACCCCGCGGCGTTACCTTATGTAGTTGCAAGTAATGGCACAGTTAGCTACCAACCTCCGAGTCCGTAAATTGTTTTACAGTTTGAGGCTAGTGGATAAAAAAGTGTCCCATTCACTTAACAGCAAACGGTTCCCTTGTTTGGAGTTACACTGTCATTTACTCCTTTTGTGCCTCTTTCATTTGAGAAATGAGCAACCATCGCCACTGGAGACTGGGGAATTTCAACGTTGCTTCTCCTGGGCGAAGGCTGGGAGCACGGTATAGAGCTGGCTCTTTGATCGGGCGGAGTGGTGGTACCCATAGCGATGGGCACCAGCCTGGACCAGTACCTGTCTGCTGGGGAAGCATCCTCCTCCTTGGAGGTTAGGAGCCGTCTAAGTGCCAACCGCCCCTGATTCCTCTGCCCTTAATCTGAGTTCTTTAAATGAAGAGACTCCTGTGAATGCTATAAAACAGCAGTTTACTGAGAAATCAAGGACCAGCGGGGCTGTGATAGGAAGCCAATTTAGTCCACAAAATGCAAGAACCGTGATAAGGAAGAACAAAGGACAAAAGGAAAAAAGGCAGAAATCATGGCTAACAATTATATGACTAACCCACTCGCTCCTCTGCAACGATTAAACATTAAACTCCCACAAGCTAAGTAAACAAAAAAAATTACTCTCTGAATTCCCCCAAGGCTTTGTCTTTGTAGCACCATCTGAACTTGAGGGACAAGCACAGCTGCATCCTGCGCCGAGCTCCCCTCCACCCTGGAGGTGCTGTCTGTAACGGGGGTGTCTGTAATGGGGGTGACTCTGGCTGGGCTGGCCTCAGCTTGGGGTGCCGAGCATGCTGTGCGTATAGCTCCCATACCATCCCTATAGATGCAGCAGGGTGTCAGAGGCTCTGTCCCTCTGCAGAGCAAGGGGCTCCACTTTAGCTGCATGGGTTCTAGCCCAAAGAGGAAAAATGGTGCCTCTTTTTTTTCCTACGAAGGAATAATCTGGGTTTGCCTCTCTTTAGCTTTTATAACCCCACTATCTTGTCCTCCTTTAGCTTCATTTTGTTCATTAGGTGGATCCCAGACACATGCAGATCGCCTGTAGCCTGAAATTTGGCTTTTGCTCCTTATCGACTCCCCTGTTTGCCAGCACAAGTTTAATTATTCCAACTAACTTCAAAAAGCAGAAGGAGATTTAAAATCATCCCAGATTACAAAGCAAGGAACTGAATTTACTTTTACAGAACAGCCTTGCCAAAACAAAGACCGCAAAAGTGGTTTGCTCCTAGGTGGACTCAACCACCACTTTATCAAAGAAAGGAACGGAGCAGCCGGCTTCCCACGCAGCTCCCATCCTGACTCCGGCTCCCGTCCCTGCAGAAACCCAGCTGCCCTCGGGAATGCAGCACGAGCACGCACAGGCATGCCGGAGTGAGCAGCACGCAAACAAATCTTCCTTTCCAGGGTCCCACGATGCTCTTGCTTAATGAAAAGCTTGGCTTTCCACCTCCGCTTTGGTCTGCCGCCTGTGTTTGTGTTGCAGGCTGTAAATGGGGTCAGCAGAAGTTGCTGAGATTGGGATTCAGTTTTTTCCCGTGGACAGCAGTGAGTCACCGCAAGGAGGGCAGGGGATGGATTACCGGCAGGAAAGGCTCTGAGGTGGTGTTATCCCAGGGGCAGGTGTCTGGGGGCAGCTGGAGAAAGGGGATTGAATGTCTCCAGTTGCTGACAATGAAGACTTTCCCACTGGAGCATCTCCACTGCTGTCCAGCGGTGCAGGAAGGTCTGGGCCCATGGGGAGACTCTGTGAAAGAGCTGTGATATGATTCCAAGTCACCTCTTTTAGCCATGTAGAGTAGGTAAACAGCGATGCCCTGGCTGCACGCTTGTTCACAAATACACCAACTTTGTTAAATTGCCACGATAAATCCAGATGCACAAAAGGTCAGACGTGCAAAAAGGATTTCTGTTTGCAAAATTTGAACATATCCCACTCCTGAAGGAAGCTCACCTCTGAACACCACCTCTTGGAAGGGAATGAGGCATCCGAAATCAAAATTAGAAGTATATTATCATAAATGTTTATTTCTTCAATGCTGTGGCCAAACCCATGTGGCACGTACAGTCTATGCCTGGCTGATATAAATGCCTGGATGTAGTGTAATGGGACGAGTCCTCAGCAGAACTAAAGGCTAGAGTAGGCAATTGCAACTGGTCATGTAATCATGTCTAATAAGTTAATTCAGCCACAAGAAAGGCTAGCTTAAAATACCTATTTTTTTATGTTTGCAATAGGCTACGGGACTGTTTGCAGCTGGAGAATATGATTCAGTGAATGAGAAGTGGCATACTAAGCTCGACTGCCTGAACAAATCTGTGTGCAAATAACAGTGGTAGATTAAGGACTTAGTTTTAAGGAGTGAAAATGTGGAGCTGCAAGGGAGTTAGAGAGCTGAACAGAGGAAAAGTAAATGGAAATGGTAAAATAGGAGAGGAAAGGAAGAGAACAGGGAGAAGTGAAAAAAAAAAAAAAAAAGGAAATTATGGAGCAGATGTAAAAACAGAGGAGATTACCAGGAAGTAAACAAAACCAAATGGAGACTGAGTTGTCCCCTTTCAGGTGGTGATGGTGAAATGAAAAAACCTCACTGGAACCTAAAGCGGTCACTTCAGTTCAGCTCCCCTGGAGAGCCTTGTAAAACCAGCACGATGTACCCAAAGATACAGAAAACAGAAAGTACCGCTGCGTAATCTGTTTTCTTTCATTTGATGGAGGCCGTGACTTTGATATTTTCCACCAGACCGGCCCAATTTGGGCATCGGGCTGTTTGTTTGTTTACAAATAGAGAAATGTCTCTGACATCTGTCTGCATTCTCCTAGCAGCTACCTCATGTTTCTTGCAACTTCCCACCCTTGCCCACAGACCTTTCTTGGAAGGTTAGTTTAGTTTGTGTTCGTTAAAATACCCTTTAACTGAACTCACTAAACACCAAAATGACAAAATTGCAACAGATGAGAACTGTCTTAGCCTTTATGTAATGTTTTGCTAATTTCAACAAACAGGTTGAGTGGTAGGAACCGGCGGGGATGCTGAAGAGCCATGAAGAGATTACATAGTCAGATATTTCTGGAAATGTCTAGATTTCTAGAAATACAGATGAAATCATAACGAGATCAGAGTGCAGCTGTGTAGAGAAGAGGCAACTCTTTTTTTCACCTCCATCGTCAGGCCAAAATTAGTCCAGCACCAGTTGGAGAAGTGATGCGGTTGCTTGGCTTTACAGCAGCTAGAGCAGAAACCTGTGAAATGGCCATAAGCTGGGGCTGGGTATTAACGAGTCCCTTGAGCCCTTGGAGCAGCTCCTAGCTCATCCCCACGTGCACCCCGCAGCAGGGACAACCTGCAGCTTACCTCCTGGGGCATCTCTCGGGGTTACCTGGTGCCACTGCAGGAAACAAAATTAATTTGGGAAATACGCCGAAACCACAAGGTCAAAGTCTCGAGAGGAAATTTTGCGAAGAAACAAGTTGTTCTCTGCGCGGCCAAGTAATCAAGCTTATGGATTTGTGTCTGACCCTTATTCCCACCCACTGTGGGGCTCCCAGCTCCTTCCCATGTCCTCCTGTCTGTCCCCCGGGGTGGGCCGGGGCCGTGGGCAGCTGCCCAGTGGGAAGGACTGCAGCCAAGGACCACGTGTCCTCTCCGCCAGCATCCCAACACATGTCTCTCCTCCCTGCTCCCTGCCAATTTTTATCGTATGGGCAGGGATGTCATTCTCTTCAGGATTTCTCAGGCTCTTGCAAATTTGATTTTAATTAGCCAGCAGGTTCTGAATTCTGACAAAATGTATTTTCGGCTTGATGCTGCTTTAAAATTGGCTTCTGTGTAAGAACACATGAAAAATGATGTGTGAGAGCTTGGGAGCTTACTACTTACACAATTTATCTACTAATGGCTATCCCTAAATGTTTTACATTTCCTACAATATGTCAGTGTTATAATTGTACAAGTAATTGAACAGGGGGTTTATTGAACTATCTCTAGGAACAGTTTACACTTAAATACTGAGCCAACTGTTAGCTGCTAAAGCTTTTACAGAAATTATTGCCTTAAATTTCCTTTCAAAATTGTGATTTACTGCAAGCACACTGCCATTTTTTTTGCAAGCAGAAATAAACTTTATGCTGTAGAAATGTGCACATGGTATTTGGCAGAGCGTTTTCGTGACCTTAGAATTACTATGAAACATGTATTTTAAATACTGAGAATCTTGAGAATACATGTATTTACAGGAATGAAAGCCTGACCAGAATGATAAATGAATCAGGCTTAATCAGAAATAAACAGTGACCTATTCATAGCTGTTTCAAAAAGGCAAGAGTTTTGCAGATGTTGTTAGGTCAAGTTATATAAAAAGACAGTTTATAATGAGCAGAATGTGTGTGCTAAATTCAAGGGAAGTCTTCACAGACACATGTTTTTCCCATAGCTACGTGACTTTATTCCCCAGTGGCGTGGCTTCATTTTGATACATGCTCCTTTTCATCTCTGACCATTGCACCATCCCCTTGGTGGTGGGATTGCTGGAGAGCACAGTGAGAACCTGGAGAGACATGGGAAACTGAAGTTTAGGCTTAAATCCCTAAAGACATCCCAAACCATACTCACAGGAGGGATACCCAGTGCTGAGCAAAACCTGCCCCAGGAACCTGCGTGATGGCCGACACGGAGGCGATTGCTTCACTGCCCAGATTTTAGGCAAGGTCAAACCTTACTCTGACATATCCATCAGTGCCCGCATGGTGCGTGCTCCCTGTGTGTGGGAAACGCTTGCTCAGAAGGCAGCTCCAGCTCCCACGGGCAAGGCTTTGCCTGTCTCAAAATGAAATTTTGAGAGTCCTGTGTCTGGAGCCCAGCAGGAGTAAAGACCTCATCTAGAGCTGGAGCCCATTTTTCTCCCATCTCAAGTGATGGGAGAGTCAGGCAAAGGGTTGCGATTCAACCAGCAGTGGAGCTGGGGTAGAGCCAAGATGAGCTTTTAAAGTGCTCGTGAGTTGACACTGGTTTCCATTTGAAAACCCTGATTATAGAGCTTCTGCACTGAAGCCCAGAACACCAGCACCTGTTCACTGGCTTGGAGCCCAACACACGTTCCATTAAACCACGTTTCATTTATTCTAAATAAGTAATTGGCATCCTTTATGGCACCATAGTATATCTCAGGTAGTGTCTCTGCTGTTATTAAAGTAGAAGAAGAGGGGAAAGAGATTGATAGCTGATGTTTCATGTGCTGAAAGGCAGAATTAATCATAACCCAGGTACAGGATGGCACTGCTGCATCAGTTCTACCCTAAGCCTGCGTCTCCATGTCTCACTATGTTGCACAATATTTCAGCTGTAACACAGAAATTTTGGAATAGAGTCATCCTGGAAAGAACAATTTCTTCACAGAAAAGGTCGTTAGGCATTAGAATGGGCTGCTCAGGGAGGTGGTGGAGTCCCCATCCCTGGAGGTGTTTAAGAAAAGACTGGACGTGGCACTTAGTGCCACGGTCTAGTTGACATGGGGGTGTTAGGGCAAAGGTTGGACTTGATGATCCCAGAGGTCTCTTCCAACCAAATCAATTCTGTGATTGTGTGATACCCAAAGTGTGGATCTAATGGCGTTAAAGAAGATCCCTTGCTCTGAAACAGGCTGTATTTTGTCCCCTCTGGAGGCAGTGGGGTTGCATGGGTGGCTGCAGAAGAAGTCAGACCTGCAGGGACCGGAGACTGCCAAGAGTTGTGCAAGTGTAGAAGTGGGGTAGGAGGAAGGGACATAGCCTGGAGGGTCAGAGAGGGCACCGAGTAGCGTGTAAACTCATAAGGATTTACAAAAACAGTTGCACAAGCGATCTAGATTAGGTTCGTTCATGGTTTTAGTAAAGTTAGAGCCCACTTGGAAAATATTATTCAATCAAAAAGAAATTAGAAAACATGTGTGGAACTGCAGGAAAGCTGAAACGTGAACACCCCCAAACTTTCTCTTCTTATAAGCTAGAGCCAGTTTTTGTCATTAAGGCCCATGCCTTAATACAGAAGAAACTGCCAATTTTCAGCAAGAACCTACGGGTAATGGAAAGGGGCTGTTGATGAAATTCACCCTTCAAAGGAGCATTACACGAGGGGAGGCTGCAGTTGCTTATCTTCACTCTGTGGCAAACATGATTAGTGGGCTAAACTGATCACTCCCACTTCACCAACCCCATCAGGTGCTAGAATCAGTTCTTCAAGTGAGGAAACACTCGGACTGACTGACTCAAGGAGATGGAAGAAGACGAGGATGTGTCGCATGGCTAGGAACAGATGGTAGCCATGCCTCACCACCTACACCCAAACCCAAACCAGGATCCCTCTTGAAGGAATTGATCTAATTTATTGGTAATTTAAAATTCTCTGGTGACTTCTGGCTAAGCATTTGGTTTGGCAAAATAGCTGCAACCTCATTGCTTTGAACTTCTAGCAAAAAGACAGTTTCTTTTTAAATGAGGAAGGGGTAGCTCTAGGCACTTTGTTTTCCTGCCGTGAAGCAGACAGGGTGCAATCTCTACCTGAAATCTGGGGTTTGTAGACGAGGTGAAAAGAAACGCATTTGACTTCTGAGTAACGATTCAAAACTCCTGACATAGATGCACACAGAGGCACTACAGACAATGTCTCTTAAATAACTTTGTGCAAAAGCTATGCAAGTGATTCACGGGTCTTCACAGGAACTTGGTATTTTGCTGGGGAGCATAATCTTTTCTAATACTGTTAATTTTAATAAGCCCTTTCTTGTCTGGTGGTTAGACCACAGGTCTACAAGTCATAACACAGGCGTACCGTTCCTGCTTTTCGTTAGCCTTGTGTCTCACCACAAGGAAGACACTTACATCGTTACATTTCTCTGAACTTTCAGCTCTAAAACTATAAAATATATGCCCACCTCTATTGCTCAACTGAAATAACACTTGCAGAGCACTTTGGGTTGTCGGAGGAGAGACATTATTTATTAGTGTAATTTCTGATTTCGGTTACGCCCACGCAACCTGCTTGTTCATGTGGAACAGCGTCATTTCTCTGACTTCCTTTCTGTGCAAAGGCTTGGTGTTATCTGCGTTAGGAAGTATGATTAAGGAAAGAAGTATGCTTCTTTTTAAAGTTTTTTTAGATATATCTACTGCGCATGTGATTTTCCTTTCACGGAAGACATTTTACTTTTTTCTAAGCTCAAAACCTTGCTTCAGTGAGTCATGTTCCTGAGATAACCAATTGGCATTTTCCATGAGGGCTCAAGTCCATATGCCACCAACATTTTCTCTGAAGTGCTAAGCATCTCCTTTTGACACCAATGACAGTAAAAATTAAGGGAACTCTGATACTCCAGAACTGAATCTTGGGTGGAACGATTCTTCTGGAGGCTGTACATGCTCGGGCATCCCTTGTACAAAGCACTGGCGTAGATGTACAAAGTATTTTATTTATAGAATCTGTGCTTATCAACCCTCTAGCTAACCGTGACCCTTGAAACACTCTGCAGCTTCTAGAGCGAGCCACGTTAGTTAATGGTCATAGGCATACATGAGGATGAACGAGCAAAGGCTGAAGAAGTTAAGCCTAGCAAAAAAAAACATGTCAGCAGCCTGTTGAATCAGCTCTTTAAACAAACTGCTGGATGTCGATGTAGGGTTTTGAAGTCTTACGTGCTGACAGGCCCGTGTATTTGCCTACTAATGGCAAAGGCATTATATTTGTCATCAACTGAACAGCAATAATTGGAGACTGTTTTTGTCATGGACTCAATAGGTGTTGCAACAAGCCTGATGTGTCTCTGGTACTCTCTCTGCCACCACATTTTAAAGTTTACGGACTGTACCTATTTTTTTGAATTTTTTATATGTCATATCAGAGTCCAAGCTCTTTTACGCGCAGTAAGCATTTACTTGCCACAAATACATCAGTGTTTAGACATAGAAAGAACAACCGCAGTAGAGTTCATGCTTTTCCAAATGTCTTTTGCAAGAGGATCGTGTCACTCCGGATTTTGGGTGAGCTGATCAGTACCAATGTGCACGTCTGACTCTCTGAAGAGGCAATGAATAAAATTCAGGCAAAAATCTGTAATGCGTATGGGAAAACTGACTGCTAAATATTGTAATTGCAATTCAGGTTGGGAGACTGTAGCATCTGGTTGTGTGCGGCTTTTTTCAGGTATAAACAGGGCTAAAGTTCTTCAAGGTGTTT
>NW_009597458.1:13747-16957 GCF_000690535.1 Cariama cristata
AAAATACTGAGTCCCATGCCAGGGTTTGCCCAATGCATTTGATTTCCCTACCATTTTTGCTGTTAGTTCAAATGAATGGGACGCTGTAGAGTTTTGGCCCAGGATGATGGAGTGTTGCAAAATTGCTACCTGCAGGTTAAAGAAGAATATGTTTCTGTGACAAGTCAAGAGATTCCCTGGTAGGAATGGCCATCCCTGTCAGCAATGCTGGAAAACCCATTGGAGAGGACCAGGCAAACACTTTCTCTGCCATCCCGAATGAGGGATGCACGTTCTAAGCTTGAGATACCTCACTGGTGTTTCCAGTGCTCGTACCACACCCAGACTCAGCCCTGCAAATGCAAATTATTAAATGTTTGGGTAAGAAGGAAGATCAGTTTTGATTCAAAACGTATCTCCTCCACGCTGCTTAGGTGTTCAGTTCTGAAGGTACCTTTCAAACTAGTCCTGTGCCAGCCCAGCCCCGTAAGCACAATGTTTGTCTCAGTCAGAGTTGAGACTGAGCCTGGTAAGTACGAGCAGCTCTGGAAAGCCCCGAGCAGCAGCGCTACCTGTGTGCTGCAAAAAAAACCCTATTCACCACCATCACCAATATTATTAATTGGCCCACGGTTTGCTCAGACAGGAAATTGTTACTGACCACTTTAATTTTACTAAGCAAATGAAACCACCCCATTACTCATTCAAATCTAATAAACCACAGAACACAGAGGAGGAAGCGAGCACTTTAAAATGACTTGGAGAAAAGTTCTTACTTTGTTTTGCCATTTAATTAAAGTCAGGCTCTTTACAGGAAAGGGAGTAATTAAATGGCAACAACATGTGTACTGTGATAATCTTCTCCATCGGCATCTCAACACGCAAGTCGCTACTGAAGGCAGAGGGACTTTTCAAGCTGCTCTTTACATTCCCGGAGCTTTACCTGCTCCTCAGGAAGAAAAGAATTAGAAAATACATTGGGTACCAGGATGGATCTCTTCTGTCTTGCCGTATTGGATGATACGGGGCTTCATTAGAAACGAGCCGATGAAATAAATTTCCTGACACTTAATGTCTGCAGACTTTCAGAAAGCAACTTCCTGAAGATGGGCCCTGCCAAATACCTGACAACCAGCTGTTTTATCAATGCCTTGGCATTTCCTCATCATCAAGTGTTTAAAATATCAACAAAAAATCATTGCAGTTTTCATATTTGCAGTTCTAGCACTAGTTCAATACATGATATGATTTGTATGCATACGTAAAAATTGTCTTTGCAGTCAGAAGGCAGAAAAAGCATGAATGTACTTGTACCACAGAGAGGGATTGCTGTAATTGTTTGCCTTTCTTCTTAACATCAAATTACTACTTTAAATGAAGGTAATTTCACGAACAGGCAGAAACACCATTTTCGGTATGGGAATTCTTACTCCAGCATAAAAGCTGTATGATGAAGCTTCATGTTTAACTGCTTCTACCTGAAAGAAGAGTTCATAAATAGGAATTATTCCTTTGCGGTGTTTTGGCTCCTGAAAGATGATTAAAGAAATAAAAACACTGGTAGCAGATAATGTCAATAAAGAGCAAATATCGCCAAGAAACTAACATGCAACAAGTTTTTGTAGCACTGCAAAGGCCATGAAGGCATTTTCATATATGAGAGTTTGTTCCTGTCTGTACAACACATGCTCTTTGGGACGTTGGTGTTTGGCTCCTTCACGCTCGGGGGGATGGACAGTGTTTGCTGGAAGGTCCTTGCCAATTTGGAGCTGGTGTCTCACCTGGTTTTCTGTAGACAATCTACTGCAGCCTTCATCCAACGGACACAGGAGGGAAGTCAATAGGAAGATGCATTAATTGTCTTGCGTATTAAAAAAGCCTGCATACTTAGTAAAATTACGTTTTAGTCACCACCAAAATGAACTGGTGTCTGATAAGAGAAATTGTTTTTGTTACAATGCATCAGTCCCATGCATGGACTGTGTTATCTGCACGGCGCTGGCGTGGAGCTGTCCCCTCTTCCCTTCTCCATCACAGATGCGCTGCAAAACGGGATGCAATTACTCCCCATCCTTCAAAATATTCTCCCTACCACTTTAGTTAGTCTTACTTAATTTGTTTTGCTATTTGGAAGGAGTTACACATTTGAAATCCTAGAAAACAGCTGTTTTACAGGAAAAAAGTATGTGATTCATAATTTTCCAGAACTATGCACATTACACATGTAGCATATTGGCACCTTCTGAAAAACACGCTAAATCTTGGAACTGCTACCATATTGTTTCTGCTTCTCTGCTTTACGTACCTGTTCAAACACCACACCAAATTTCACAGCTCGCAAGGACAAATCTTTGTGGTCTCTTGTGTCATCCCCATTCTCTGGCTGAAAGGAAAGTGGTTGCACCTTATGAAGAAAATGATTCAAAACGGTGCCATTTTGTAATGGCATTTTCCAGTGGCACAGAGGACTATGGAAGATCCAAGGAGATGGAGTATCAGGAGCTGTAGGACAGACCATTCTGCTAAACTAGATCATGCAAAAGAAATATATAATGTAATTCCGATTGAGATTTTAATTTCTCTAGTCACTTTCTGCTTGTGGTTTTTTTTTTCTTTCCTTTTTAAAAGCAGCGTCCTCAGCTTGCCTCATCAGAACCGTGGGGTAAAACGCTGTGATGAAACCAGGCTGTCGTGACAAGGGTCATGAGGGAAGCTGGCAAGAAGTGCAATGGAAAGGTGTCATGGCCAAGATGACCCTCAGCTCCATCTTCCTTCTTGTCATTTTGAGAGGTGAACTTGCACATGTTGTACAGAGAGGAAAAAACTCATAGATAGCTGAAAAAAATATCAATTATTAAATATACTGAGAGTTTCGTAAGATGTCAGTGAAGACACTCAGTCTCAGAAGGAATAGCTGGATATTTTGAATAATGCACTCTTCAGAAACCTCCAGAAAGTCAAAAAATTATTTATGAAGTGCAAGTAAGGATAACAGTAGTCTATCCACTAAGCGAAAAATGTCTTTCTTTCTTGACTTTCTAGCATCATTTACACATTACCTTTACATTCCAAGGTGTACCTCCAAAGCTATTTTATACGTGCAACAGGGAAGTAAAAGCTTTGCTTTCTTCTGGCTTCAAGGCACTTTGTAAGGGTGTAATACAAAACGCAGTAATCTGAGGTGCATGAGGAAGAGTGTGGCCAGCAGATTGAGGGAGGTTCTCATCCCCC
>NW_009597458.1:17309-29368 GCF_000690535.1 Cariama cristata
GCAGAGGCCGGGCCCAGGCTGCCCAGAGAGGCTGTGGGGTCTCCTGCTCTGGAGAGATTCAAACCCCGCCTGGACGTGATCCTGTGCAACCGCTGTAGGTGCCCCTGCTTTGGCAGGGGGTTGGACGGGGTGATCTCCAGAGGGCCCTGCCGACCTCCACCAGTCTGGGATTCTGAATTTCAAGGAATAAACTCCAACATTTTCTGTTTCTCTTCTGCAAATGATTCTTCATCTCAGTGCACGGCGATTCTTGGCTAGGACCCTGCCAGCCGAGGCACTGGGAAGAATTCAGGCTCCTGCAAGCCCTCCAGCTGCAAAACTGCTTCAACAGCCGCCTGTCCAGCTCGATGCCACCCTAACGCCATGTGTTCCTATGCACACCATTATTAAGACAGTGGTATTTCCTGCTCTGGAACTGTACATTCCTATCGCTTCCTCTGAAAGAATAACTTTGGCGTAAGTAAATAGCAGCCTCCAAAGGGAGATTCCACCGCAGCGCCGTTTAACTTGGCTCACCTCCGCTCTGGAAGTCCCCAAGTGCTCAGTGCCACCGAAGCAGTTTCTCACCAGTTTTGCCCCACAGATCCCAGCAAAGAGGTAGTGGGGGGCGGGGGGAGCCCTGGCCAGGGCTAGTTTCCCCCTGTGCAAAATTTTTTGCCACCCCTGGGCTGCAGGGACTGGACTGTAGGAGGCTTTAGGGATACAACTTCCCTGCGAGGGCTCCGCAGCAGTGCAGGTTGCAGGCTTACCAACAAAAGAAACCCCTCATTATACAAGTGCTGAGGGTCCTCTTCCTCTCCCATCGCCTCCCCAGCAGTTATAAGAAGTGATGGTATAGCTTTGTTAAACACACACCCCCCCACCAAGCCCCCAACTTTCAGAGCATTTTTAGAATCCTTTCCAGCGTACCTCATCCTTCGTGTTTGCTTAAACAACTGTTTAAACAGTTTCTGTTTGCTTAAGCAACTAGATTTATATCCCGGATTAGTAAATAAACCTGTAACTGTATGCTTTCCTACAGTTACTTCTACCCTGATTATTGTAAAATAAAACAAGTAGGAAAAATGACATGTCTACAATGAAAACTGGTGTCTTTAATGAAAAAGCTCAGAAATTATAGGTCTGGTTCGATGTATGCAAACAGACACACAGCCAGTTGTGGCTGTTTAGCCCCAGGATTTAGGTTTAGAAGTGTCTCTCTAAGCAAAATGACATCCAAGCAAAATTGTTAGGGTAGATGATAAAATATGAATCCAGAAAATCTGTGGGTTAGATTTGACTGAGCTTTGGCTGGAGTTGCTGGATTGAGGAGCTCCGTCTCCCCTGGCTTAGACATTACATAGCAGAGCTTGTAATTTTTCATCTGTTCTGGAATGTAATTTTGCAATAAATACCAATTCTAACTACTAGGTGTAAAGGAATTTTTCAAAATAAACTTCTACACTGTCCACCTGTGTTCAGGGTGGGTAAGAGTTTGGAGGGAAGGCGCACCCCTGCCCAGGAGGGAGGTACCGATAGGAGCTGGGCTGCACACAGACCTGGTACTGGCACTTCAAATCTTTCCATCTGAAAATAGGAGCCAGTAAGGTTTAAATCACAAACACACAATAAAACGTACTTGAAATGAGTCCATGTAAACGAAGGGATTGAAAAACAGCTATGTATCTCTGTCCTATTTCCCTTTCCAGGAAGGAACATCTCTTGGGTAATCTAAAAACAAAACAAAGTAGCAGAAAACTTTACTTAACCTCAAGCTAATTTCCTATCCGGACTAAATTTAGCTGTTTAGATTTTGTTTGGTGTATGTGCCTCCCACCGTACTGACTTTCAGAGGGACGTTTGCCATTTGCCTAAAGCAATTGTTGTAGCACTCTGGTTAAAACTGGCTGATTTGATTTCACGTCTTAGCATTAATTTTTAACATGAAATGTCACTTTATGTTTGGAGACGGCAGCGGGAGTCTGGTAGAGCTGACGGCTGAGTTTTTCTCACTGGAAAAGCCCAACCACCCACATAGGGAACAGCTGCTGGGAACCAACTTCCAGTGACTTCTGCTTCTCAAAGAGCAGGCGAGGGAGAGAGCAGGAGGATAAAAACATTATCATAAAAGCTTCTCCACACTTATTTTGAAACAGACAGTCATTAATTCAAGGAAGATCAAGTCAGGGACCAGCCCAAAACACTTAGATTATTTTTCCATGAGTCAAGAGTTATACTCAAAACAAAAATTAGCCTACAAATACCAAGGCCACGCTGGTGCACTAAGCATTTCCCAGCACAGGTCACTGCTGCCAGCCTCTTGCTACAGAAAAAAAAATGATCTGACAAATGGTTTGGAAAGTTTTTAAAACTTTATTCATTCCATCTGTCTCTGTCTTTCTAAAACCTCTAATTTTAAGGCCAGAAATTATTTGCACCGCTGTCAGCTCAAGGTGTATAAATTCTGGAAGGAGCATAAAAGAGTTAACGAGTGCATTTAGAAACTCTCTAAAATTGAGAGCAAGTAGTTCTTCTAGATGTAAGGATTTGGGGAAGCTGAAGACCACAACAAAGTGCTGCTTCTCGTACCTAGCTGAGAATCGCATCATCTTCGTGGTGCGAGGCTTTGCAGGGTAAGGAGGTACGGGTTACCAAACCATCACCAAAACGATCACTACGTAGTGTCTGCTGCTCTCCTCAGTCCAGTGACACTGGAAGAACAAGAGGAAGGGAAGAAAAGAAACAATTTTTAAGCAAGTGAATTTGAAAAAAAAAAAAAACACAGCAAGTGATACAAGTGAAAAATAACGCTTTTATTAAAGTACTGCTTGAAGTTAATGTTAGGACAAACCCTGTCTTTGATCCTGTGCAAGTAAAATGATTGAAAGGGAATGACAAGAGCTTTGACCGACTGGCTAGAAAAGGTCATTTCGGGCTATGTTCCTGCAGCACATCCCTCCCCAAGACCCACTGGACCCCCCCACCAGAGCCCCCGGCCCGGGCTCAGCCCTCCTGCACGGGGAGCTTCTGCGGCTGCTTGGCCCAGCACCCAACGTCCCTATTTCGTTAGAAACTAGAATTTGAATGCTGGAAATGAAATAAAAAGCTTTGTGTGCTTCTAAATCCAGTGGCACAGGCTGCAGCCGTCTGTTTCTGTTGGGCTGGAAGGAGCAGCACCTGGCACAGGCACACGCACTGTGATACTGGGCATCCCGCTCTTGCCCGACCAGTCTTTTTTTTCTTCTTTGTGGGCAGAAAAAAACTAAAATTTCAAATTAAATTGCATAAACCACCCTTGTTAAATTGGACCTTTATTTTCTTCCTGAGCTGAAAGGTACATTTAAGATTTTGCTATTCACACTGCTGAATTGTAGCAGCCTGGGATGTAAATGAAAAGAAAGCTGTACTACATGTCGTGCTGGCCATTTAGCCCTCTGTAATCATTAACACGCTTTCCTAAGTCCATAGTTGATTCACTTTTTTTGTTGCTGTGAGGATGTAGGGCCCTCCCTGATTTACAAACCCGTATAGCCTTTGTTAGATGAATGAGACTCTGCCAGATGCAAGCCAGGACTGGAGAAGATTTAGGATTGTTTCCACTCTTCCAGCAGTAGCTTCTTTTTCTATCTATCTCTGGCATTAACAAATAAACACAATTACAGGCAGGGCAAGAAGAAGCAGCTGGTTACTAGTAGGAGATGAAGTGATAAATAATTAAAACAATTAGCTCTAGGAAGGAAAAAAGTAAAAAATTCTTTTACTGTAATAGTTATATTTTTCATCTGGTGACACCCAAATCTGGCAGAGACCTGTGACAGCTGATTCAGGACTGGTTTTCAGAGTTAAGTGCAGGTGGTGTCAACGACTTTGAAAGCAAACTATGAATAATACTTAACTAAACTTTTGTTGAGTAATTATTAATAGGAAACATGCGATCCAAGATAAAGAAGTCTCTCAGCTGGCAGAACGTGGTAGAGATCACAGTAATGCTGAAGTTACCAATCCAGTGGGCTTAGATGGCACTCAGCAAAAAAGGAAATGTATTTTCTCTGCTATTTCCCCAAATGGTTGTGAGTGGAGCAAATCAACATCCACAGAAGGCAAGAGAAAATAGTCTCTGTTTCTGATGCAACTTCCCATATGTTTTCCATCCGAATTTTCCATACGCTGCCTTTTGCTGATGCGTTTTAAAGCGACGTAAATGCTCTGATTGCAAAGGAAAAAAAAAATATATTTATGGGTTGGCTGAACACTACCACTGCTGCAGCTTCTGAAAGAAATGGAAGAGAAGGATTAATCATTTGCTTCTCTGAGTAGCTGTGCATTCGTGGGTCCTGGAAACATAGGTACTATTTTGCAAAGGGATCATTACAAGTGAGAAACGAGCTGTACCTCCAGCGTATCTCCTCCCCCAGGCTGTGAAAGGTCACGGTTGGCTGGGCCCCATTGTAGCTCAGCTCAAAAAGTGGTAAAGGAACTCAGAAGTCGTTTTTCCCATTAAAAAAAAAAAAAAAAAAGAAAAAGAAAAAAAAGAAAGGAAAGAAAAAAGAACAATTGTACGCCACTTCCATTTTCTGAAGAGGAAATGGTGATTTGTCTCAGCCATGGTATTGCCTGGGAACTCAGCAACCTTTGGTAATAAAGGAGTTAAACAAGAAGTTCATCTTAACTCTGGAAGAAAACGTGTTGTTTCTTTCCAGGGTAAATAAGCATTAATGTTTCATAGCGGCATTTCTTTTTGAGGTGCACTGTGTCCCTGGCTTGGCTGGTGTTTATTGAATCCCACCTCAGGTCCCACACAAATAGTGTGCCACACCTGAAAGATGCAGCCATGCTGGAAAATCTCAGCCTAAGAAAAACGAGTAAGAAATGCACTGAAACGCTCTGAAATTCAGTCTCCCGAGCAGACGTGAATTCCAAGGCACAAATCAATTACATTACGTGGGTTCGCTCATCCAGTGAGTTGTGCTGGAAACTCAGATGAGTATCCAGCAAATAGATTTTTCACTATGAGCTTTTAAAATATTGCGAAGGCAAGAGCGTCACTGGAAAAGCTCCAGATCTCCTTTCTCTTTTGTTCTGAACCGGTCCCTCCAAACCATCCTGTTAAATTTCACTCTAGGTCTCATGTCCAAATACAAATCCATTCTCTCTCCTCGGCATGAAATTCTATGTAACAACTGTGCTTTTGATGATGCTCTTTCCCATCTTTTTGATGCTTTTTCCAATATTTACTCTTTTCAACCCAGAACATGCGCTCTCGTACCTCTGACCGTGGGTGATGGTACACGGGCTAAAGACGACCCCATCTCTCTGGATAGCGTTGCCTCTCCTCGTGTGGTTAGGGAGGTTATACACGAAGGCACATTAAAATATGAATATGAGTGAAGAATACCCCAAAAGGGCACTTGTTCAGCCTTAGATCAGCCCCACTTCAACCAGCCCAATGAACAGCAATTCCATGATATTACTTTTTCTTTTTCCTATGTGACACCCGCCAGTTTCCCTGCAGGGGGTGAATCTTACCTGGGCACGATTCAGGGTTGTTGAGGAAAAGAGGCTGGATTGCCTCTAACACCTGGTGCCTAGGATAGTTTCAGTTAATCAATTCCCCCCATAGTCACCAGTTATTAATGGTCTACTTTCTGGAGACCTCTGATGCAGAGCTCCAGAGTTGTCAATAACTCATCGTAACTGGGGCCAGCTAAAGTTGCATGTCAAATAAAGGAAATGCTACATACCTCTAAATCCTCTGAAAGGGCCCCAAGTCTGGGGCAGCAGCTGAGCAGAGAAGGTGGACACTTCTGATGTTCGTTTCTCTCTGTCCTTGTTCCCCAAGGGGATAATGCAGAGGAGCTGAATCTTCACACCTCAAATTGGTATGAAAATACATTAGAATCATAGAAGTTGGAAAAGACCTTTAAGATCACAGAGTCCAACCATAAACCTAGCATGACCAAGTCCACCACTAAACCATGTCCCTAAGCACCACGTCTACACATCTTTTAAATACCTTCCCTGGGCAGCCTCTTCCAGTGCCTGACAACCCCTTCGGTGAAGAAATTCTTCCTAATAGCCAATCTAAAATTATTAATAAACATCTGCAATATTCACTGGGCAAGATTGAGATGAGAACCATCATAAACCTGATGGTGACATTAAGTATCATGATTTCAAAAAAGTGTTTAAACAGCATATTGCAAGATGCAGTAGGCAACAAGAAGACACAACATGCAGACACGCTTTTCCGCTCTGCAACAGGGATGCGATGACAAAAATGGTTCTTCAATTATTTATTACAAGTCTTTATTATAATGCTTATGCCAGAGGAGCCTGGATTAAGATTGCGTAGGAAGTTTTGATCATGTCATTTCATTGTTTTTGTGGACCTGACTTTGCTGCAAGAAGTAGTATTCTTCCCTGTAATGTGCATCCTGTGTTTACAGAGCATTTGCTTGTGGACGACTGTGGGCTTTACAAAAAAAACTGTGTGAAAAGTCTGTATTTTTCACTGCATTAACAATGAACAAAACCCCAGCTCGCAGTAGCGATATATATACTGTTCTACACATTGTTCATGTTCTGAAAAGGAAGAGGAATGGGGCCAGGCTCCTTCAGAAATGAGACAGAAATGAGACAGAAATGCCATTGAGATCTCGTTTCCTGTGCAGGAGCTTGCAAGAGCTTCAGTGGCTGTAATCTTACGTTGGCTTTGAGTAGTGTCATGGTTTGTAAGGTCTGCTATGTCTTCCCGAAATCACTCCTTCAAGATGAAAAAAGCTAAAAATGGGCCTGCTTTTAATTAGAGAAAGAGCCCTAACATCTCCGGCAGATTGAGCTGAGGACAGTCCCTTTGAATGGGGAACAGGGGCCCCCTCACCTCTGCTCCTGATGAAGAGTGGGAGGGCAGCCTCAGCATCAGCCTCAGCTCATCTCTGCAGCTAGAACAGCCTCAATGTGTCTGGTAATTAAGAGATTGTCCCTGATGTGTCCAACGATGGTCAACAGGCCCCTGGTCTCCTCGCCACAAGCAGCACAGCATATGCCCAGTTGGACGTCAAACCCTTCTGAAGTAATTGTTTAAAGTAGTCGCAGCCAAGCAGAAATAGGAAAATGTTAGATGCTGTTTGCGTGCTGGTTGTACGCGCTGCCATTCAGAGTCATTAATCAGACTCCAAAAATGGTGGGATGGCTTAAAATGTTGTTGTTGTTTGTAAATTATGATTTAGGGACTCTGCTTGTTTAGCTCTGGCTTTCTGCGATTTGAGATATTTTAGGGTGGTACGTGCCGATTTAGCTGCTTCCAGGGTGCAGGTCTTTTAAACCCATTTTTCCTCCCAACTGAAAAGCTTGGGACTTGTGAAAAAAATTGCAAGTTGGCAACACTGTGCGTATATTGAGTGGCTTTTATAGGAGAAGAGGTCATTGATAGCTTCTACTTTCCACCATCTGCTTGCAGGGAGCATAGAAAGGCAATCTCATTGCTACGTGACCTTATCACCATGTGGTTGCAAGGCTATTAGTCAAATCAGAACTGCCAGCTGCACTGTAAAAACCCATCTTCAAATCCAGAAGCTCTCCTGGGAGAACAAACCGGATAATGTTTACTTCAACCAAGAGAAATCATTCTGAACAATGTTTTAGTTTATTTTTTGAAATATAATGTGGAGTTTTCTGGGAAATTAATATCCTCATCTCCTCTTCCTCCTCCTCCTCTCCCGCCTGAAGTGATGGCCACCATAAAAGAGACTTCTTGATCCCAGATGTGTTCCATTTCCTGCAGTAAAAATTAAAATCATTGCCTTTTTCATAAATATCTGCCAAGGATGGAGGTGCACTACTGAAGAACTTTCTGCAACTGCTTTAGTTCAAAATGAATAAATCAGTAGGATTTGATGAGCTAGCCAGTATTTTCTAATTTGTTTCTACTGGCAAAAGTGCCGCAGTGTGTTAGATCCAAACAAATTTGGTGGCAGCATCTGCTTTATAATGACCTAAATGTCTAAACATAATTTTAGAAAGTGACTTGCAAAGGGTTCAAGCAAAGCTTTCAGAGCTTGGATTTTATTTTCACTCCTTGAAGAGCTGATTCATGACTCCTTCACTGTAGGAGTCATTAAGCATTGGAACAGGCTCCCCAGGGAGGACTCATGGTGGACTCACCATCCCTGGAGGTGTTCAAAAAATGTTTAGATGTGGTGCTTCGAGACATGGTTTAGTGGGCATGGTGGCATTGGGTAGATGGTTGGACTTGATGATCTTTGAGGTCTCTTCCAACCATAACAATTCTATGATTCTATGGCGTTTACGTAGTCGCTGTTGATGTATGGATCCATGGTGGGGTCCTAAACCAAGCAGAGCTGTGACCCATACGCAGTCATGCATGGGGCAAGACCCTCAGATGTTCGGAGAAGCACATCACCGCTGTTCGTGATGGAGATGGAGGAGGGTCAACCCCTCAAAGCCACAGAAGGTTTGACATACTGAGAGGCAAGCCTGTAGGGAGAGCGAATATGTTTCACCTGACCACGTTGAAGAAAAATGGGCAAACCTTGGCATTTAGCAAACCTTCAGCAGTTGTATGGTTCAAGAAATCCTATCTCTGGGCAGTCTGTGATTGCGTTTGATCCCAGGACCGACCTTGCCAGGTACGTAGCAAATATCCCTCCTACAGGCAGCAGTGGTTAGGTTTCAGCTTCTTGGCTTCCAGGAGGATTTTGGTGACTTGGACTGGGCTGTCTTCAGGGGCTGCCCATTGGGCTGGAGCTTGGGCAAATAACACTGCTGGAGTTGTCTGGCAATTGGAAACCATTATAATCCACCTGGAGTTAATACTAAAATACCCTTAAAAATCCTGCTGACGAGAAGGCCTCCGCATGTTTCTCCAATTCTTAACCTTTTTGCTGAGGCCCTTCCAGCTGTCCCTGATGGAAGTGGCTTCGGGAGCTCTGCCTCTGGCTATTGCATCGGATTTTGGTTGCCAGGTTTCGGTCTGATTTGTTCTTTCATCATCTGGAATTCTGTTTTATTCCAAATTTGGGTTTTTTGAGCTTAGGTTGGCTTAGTGCCCAAGACTGCTCTGTTTTTATATATCTGCATGATTTTTACATCCAGGCTGCATAGGCGTTTAAAAAGTGCCTTGTTGTGTTGTATCGTGCACAAATAAAAGAATATAAACGCATAAACAATACCATGTTTCTGAGCCATATGAGAAAATATACTCTTGAACGACCTTTTAAATAACTAAGATGCCATTCAGGAATGAAATGAATCACATTAATAATCCTGATAAAATGCAAAATCGACATCAAAAGATACAAGGGATTATTACTGTATATGATGTAAAGAAACCATTAAAGAGCATGATTAGTGTCTTGAGTCACATGTAGCTTTGGCTTTGTGTTTTAGGGATTTGATTGTACAATTTTCTTTTCTTTTAAAGCTAGTGGTAAAAACACATTTCAGGTCAAAATAGTAAATAATGAATCATGCACAAATTCAGCTCATTTCCTATCTCTCACTGAAAAAATGTTGATTCCAGGCATGGGAGCAGAACTTTGAGCCAAACAGTAATTTCTTTATGGTGTACATGACTCATAGGAAAGAATGCCTCATGGGGATAGCAGGAGAAAAAACTAAAACAAAACAAAACAAAAAACAACATAAGTAAATTCGCTTTAAAGAAACAGGCAATGAAGTAAAGGGCAAAAGGTCAGAAAAGGCCCTCAGCCGTTTTGCTTTGCCCCTGTGGTCTTCACAGTGTCCTCCAGCTCCTCTGTCCTGAAACACCGTAGCTCTTCCCTGGGAGCTCCCCGGGCAGCCGCCGAGGCAGGGTGGGTATCAGAGGGGCAGCACCCCGGGGGGCGCAAGGTCTTCGGCACCACAGGATGGCTCGAGGGCCAGCCAGAGCTGGTTAAAGAAGCCAAAGTCAAAATTAGGAATTAATTTCACACCGTCTTACAAGACCCTGGGAATAGACGTTTTCTTTCCAATGCACGCCCGTCGGTTGCCCCTGGTGTGAAATCCTGCGAGCTGACCCTGCCAGTTACGTGGCAGCGGTCCATGGTGGGAGGTACGGTGCAGAGTCAGCAGGTACCCTCTGTTCTTTTTGTAATGCCCGGTATCTTTTTTTGTCGAATGGCTTTTGAATGGCTAATACCTTTTTAGTAACTTTACCTAAGCGTGTCTCTTGCATGACTCTCTCCTTATTCACAAATGTGAATAAAAGCAGTTTATCCTCCTCCATAAATTGCTTTGCGATCTCTTGATGGGCCTTTAATTATTACAAATATTACTTGCGCTCTCTGGGAAGTGTCTCCTCCCTCAGGCAGATTTATTTAGCGGGGTAAATCGATATTCATCAAGCATATTTCATGAACGCTGATTGTGAAATGAAACAGAATTTCTACTCAGCTTTCAGCAGCAATATCTCATCTGATTTCCATTTCTTTTTTTTCCAGAGTGCTAATGGGTGATTAATTTCGACAAACATTGCTATGTACATTTACATAATTATTTATGAGTAATTAAAACATCTTGCCTCCTGTTCCAGAGTCAATATCACATGGCCAGGAATACAAAACGAGACGATGACGCAACATTAAAATGTAGGATACCTTGTTCCCGTAGGGTAACTATATGCTTCTTTAATGTCACGTATTTAAAGCCGTGCTCAGGACCAATTAATTTCAGTCTGCAAAGACTAAGAAAATTATTTATATTATCTCGGTACAGGTCATTACTCTCTCCCATGCATTTTAGGAGCTTTCAAAAAAAAATGCAGTTCAGGTTCCAGCAAGATATAATTTGGGGCCTGAGGGTAATTTCCTGTTCAGCACCTTTCCTTCCTAGGGATGCTACAGCAAATGGGCTATACATTTACATACTATGATTGCTGTAAGAAATAAAACAGATGTCTCTGGTTCTCCATGAACACTTAAAAGATAAAATAAAAATGTGTACTTTGGAACACTTATTTAAGGGTTAATTCTTGATGCTGTAGGAAAGCACATTACAAAATTAAAATTTGTATTTCAAAAAAAGCTTGAATTAGAGTTGGATTAATTTCTTTCCACTCAAATTGACCTTACCTGCTAAAATACAGTAGAACTCTTTCATGAGCTGGAATTATCTAGACAGTTGGATTTATCCCTAGGAAGATCCACCAGAGAGTTGTTTTCAGTAGGTGAAATTCATGGAGTGTAAATAACCTGCAGGAAGAAAAGATTTGTTAATAACACCTTGGCATAAATTATTTATTCCATATTACCCTGCCAGAGAGAGATCAGCCCTAAGCCGCCGTTTCCAGCCGTGCTACATTCGGAAGCACTAGGAGGGGGGTCATAGAGTGGACTTCTACAAATATTTGGGAAATGGTAAGACTGTGTATCCAGAGTGATGTTTGGCCTGGAAGAGGTAATGCAGATCAAAGGACTCATCTCTCACCGCCTGTCTGCTGGTGAAGGTTCCAGGGTCATGGCTAAACCATCTAAAACACACTTGCTGTTGGACACAAAGCTCCTCAGCCCCGAGTAGCTTCTCGCAGACCACAGGTGAGAGCCAAGCGCTTTCCTGGTTTTGCGTTGTCTCATTTTTCCTTGGCTTCAGGGGTGAAAAGGCCCGCTAGAAGACACGGAAAAAGCAAGGATAACAAATCTCTCATTCCAGAAAGCACTGCGGCAGTGTCACTTGTGTCACCCCCTTGGTGCCCGTGGCAGCATTCGCAACTCATTGACCACTCTCCTGCATTAGAGCTTATGGAGGGGTAAAATACTTGAGCCTTGAGTCCAGGGGCCTCCTTCATCAAATGTCCTTATCAAAATCATAAATACAATAGATTTCTACTGTGCCTTCGTAACTATTAGAGACACACTGGCCTTCCTGTCTTATTAAACTGTGTTCAACATAAGAAATATTTCCCATTTTATATAGTGACCACCTGATTAAAAGAGGGAAGAAAAGTGGCAGATGATTTAAGCATTAGAAGGCAGAGGAAAACAGTTGGAGTAGCGAGACCTAGACCGTGACTTGCCGTAGGTCGTGAGGATTTCTGATCAGCCGGGGAGCACCGACAGCCTGGA